>NC_044500.1:6376226-6378726 GCF_902362185.1 Chanos chanos | reverse complement strand
GCCTCCTCTCCTGTTTCGGCCAGCGTTGCGCATTCTTGGAAACTTGACATCTTGATGCGTTTCGCAAGCTATCACAGCTAGGTGAGCATGTTAAGTCTCCATTATTTAAGGGCTTTTTTTTTTTTTTTTTTTTTTTTTTTTGAGGTGTTTATGGTATTGGAAAAACACCCCAGTGGTGAACCGTTCTTTAACAAGCTCTCAGACGTATCAACACGTCGGTCAAACTGCTGTCTGTTCTGGTTCTGGCCTCACACATTGCGTGGTCAGATTTAAAACACACTTTTTTGTTAAAGTTTTGGAAACGCTTTCAACGCACAAAGTCTGGATCTGACTGCCATAAATCAAAAGCAGGTGCTTTGACTTCCTGTTTCTGCCAAACTCTTTCCTGTTCACCTTATAGTACCACAGAGCAGAAAAAAAAATCTTTAGAATTTAAAAAAGAAGGTACAGACCCTCACTTCACCAGTAAAGCTGCCCAAAAAAAAAAAAAAAAATCCAACACACACACAAACTCAGACCACTAGCAGTCTCTGTTTTACCTGTTTCATCACGATATTTCAACTGTTCGTTGCTTGGTTACGAGTGTAACATGTTGTTTTCGTGTGCTATCGTGATGAGGAAGGAGACATCGTGCAGCATGGGAGGCTGGTTTTGTCTTAGGTCTGTGTCTGAACGTACTGTAACTCCCAGTGATAAACACGATCAACTCAAGGCCGCAGTCACATCACAACACACAACACGACTCCACGCTCCCTTCACATGACACACGCGACGGATTCGTAGACGTGGAACGACGTGACGGACAGAGTGTGGGACAGTGACACCGTAAGAGCGCTGGAACGCAATTAAAATTCAAACTCTCTGATCTGTATGATCTCTATGGTAATGTCACCAATGAATGCTCTCCCCCCCCCCCCCCCCTCTCTCAAACATATACACACAACACGTGCATATTTTAAGTTTGTTGATATCTATAATCAGATAAACTACTGATATATATTTTCAAAATAGCAGACAAAAAAAGGGTCTAAAAAGTGAAGCCCAGCAAACTGTCCCTACTTTATATGATCCTGTGCTATCCTTGTGAGGACAGTTGGGGTCTCACAAATATAGCAAGACATACACACACACACACACACACACGCACGCACACACACACACATGCACACACCTTGAATTGTTTTTCCTCTCTGTGTTCCTAAATATTTGAGAAAGGAACAGCGGGATATTCTCCCACCCTCTACTGGAAAAAAAACAGACGCACAAAGAAAATGAACTCAGGGACTTGATGGGAACTCAACCTAAACCCCACCCCCACTCCCACCCCCCTCCCCACACACCCACCCATCCACACACACACACACACACACACACACACACACACACACACTATCAGATTGTTGACATGCACAGATATGCTCTCTCTGTAAATATTTGTCTGTCTGTGACACTGACAGCATAGCTATCAGGCTCAAATCCTTTGCACCCTGTACCGGGGTGAGACCGCTACTGTGTGCAGCTCACTGCAGACATTTTCAAAGCTTTTGTGATTGCTGACTAATCCTTAACCGCTAACAGCTAATGTGCTGCTTAGCCAATAGCTTCTTCACGCTAATGCCGCTACAAACCCAGCGGCTAAAGTTCCGCTAATGCTAACATTGTACTTGCCTCAACAAGTCCCTGTTAAGAGCCAGTATTTCCCTTGCCGGTTTGGGTGCCAACTTAAATCATTCTAATGGTATCTGCCTTAGTAGGGACATGAGGAGGAGGAATTCTGTTTGTTGTGAGGAAACGAAAAGAGTGGAGAGAAGTAGCATATCACAGTCACCCAAGAAACCTACAAAAATCTGTTAAATTATCCTGTGCTGGTGACAGTTTAGCATCTTAAGTTATCAAGGGGAAAGTAACAGCTACTAGCAAATATAAGTGTATTTCCGTCTTCTAGATGTATGAAAATTCATGTTATAGTGCTAGTTATCGCTAGTTAACATTTAAGCGATGCATAAAAACAGACATTTACAACTGACTGATTGATCTCTGTTCTCAACCCAGGGTTTTATTCCAGGTCATATACTACCAGTCTTTATATAACGTCCTGATCAGTGAAACACCTGGAGTTTTTGTGCTTAGACAAGCTAATGGTAACAGCTACCAGAAGCTGTGCTAACGGTGTCAGAGAAAGGCACGTAATTAGCAGTGCGCGGCTAATAGTTAATGACTAACACATTAATGAAAAATACGGATGGATGGCGTCCTTGATGACTGTCACGGCACAGCTGACAGGTGCATGGAACAACTACGCACATTCTTAGCCCAACTGTGGTTTGGGGTTGAAAGGAGATAGTTTGAGTGGAGCTGAGGTGGAGTGACTGGGGTGGATGGGGGGTGGGGGGGTGAGGGTAAGGTACTGACAGACTAAGTGAATGGAGGCCAAGTCTGGGTCATGGATTGGTGTGTGGGTGTGTGCCGGAGGAGGGGGGGGGGGGGTTATGGAAGAGTT
>NC_044500.1:6343726-6353726 GCF_902362185.1 Chanos chanos | reverse complement strand
GTTTGATGAGCAGCTGACTGAGCTGATCCATAGTTTGATGAGCAGCTGACTGAGTTGATCCATAGTTTGATGAGTAGCTGACTGAGCTGATCCATAGTTTGATGAGTAGCTGACTGAGCTGATCCATAGTTTGATGAGTAGCTGACTGAGCTGATCCATGGCTTGATGAGTAGCTGATTGAGCTGATCCATGGCTTGTTGAGTAGCTGTTCTTTAGATTAGGAAGACCTAAGTGCAGAGCTGTCTGATCAATGCTCAGGTCACTGAGGTCTAAAACACTGCTCTGAAGAACTGCTAAAACCCACAATTCAGAGAAACTATGTATTTTCTTTAGATCCACACCCTCTAAAGAACAAAGAGAACTTACATTCTGAAAAAAAAAGTGTCCTTCACATCCTCACCCTCAGAATGAACCTGTTAAAACATTCTAGAACACAGGGATCACCAACGGAAATGAATCTCAGTAAAATAACCCCGCTTTCTGACTATTTGTGCAAATCACTTTTTTTTTACTTCATCATCCTCATCATCATGACCATTGTCATCATCCTTCACTCTTGCGTGTAGCGAAACTCTTGGAATGTTCTAGAAATGACAGAGTGATTAATGAGCTTCTCTTCCGTATGCTCTGATTGGCTCTAATTGGTCTGCGGTAGTGCCGGAGAAGAACAGTCTCAACGGTTAAAATTAGGAAGTCATTCACTCATCAGACCAATTTATACTCTGCAACTGTGAGAGTTTTTGTGTGTGTTAGTTTGTGTGTGTGTGTGTGTGTGTGTGTGTTTCTGTGCATATTTGTATGTACCTTCCTGTACAGTGCATTCTTGTGGTATACTAATTACTGTCTCTCCAAATCCCTGTGTGTGTGTGTGCGTGTGTGTGCGTGTGTGTGTGTGTGTGTGTGTCCACTCCTGCCCTCGTTCCCACTGTCTCTCTCTCCTCTAACTCAAGCTGAGCGAGCATGTGATTAGCAGCCCTGTGTATGTGTGTATGTCAGAGAAAGAGAGAGAGAGACAGAGAGAGAGAGAGAGAGAGAGAGAGAGAGAGCGCAACACAAGTGGAAAAATGTTTCAAAAATGTTCATTTGTATTTTTTGTACTTTTACTCTAGTACTTTTCAGAGAGAGAGAGAGAGAGAGAGAGAGAGAGGGAGAGAGAGGGAGAGAGAGAGAAAGAGAGAGAGAGAGAGGGAGAGACAGAGAGAGAGAGAGAGAGAGAGAGAGAGAGATATTTGCTGTATTTCAATGCAGGCAGAGGTTCTGTGTCACCCTGCCCTTCTCCTCCTCTCTTACTACTATCTCTCCCTCACTCCCCCTCTCTAAGAACAGAGTGATGGAGGGGAAAATCAGGAAAGCAGGAATTTCAGTCCTTGAAACCATATTGCTGCCTCAAATAACACGCACTCACTCTCTCACACACACACACACACACACACACACACACACACACACACACACACACACCTTTCCGTTTCACCCTCCTCTGAACCCTCATTCTCCTGACCACAGTTCAGAAACCAAAATAAACATGTACAGAATCACACCCCACATATTCACAATGAACACAGAGACACACACACACACACACACACACATGTCAGCTACTGACACAGAAAACTTACCTCTGCTGCCAGTCAATCTCTCAGCTTCTGGTCTGCATGTTTAGGTGTGTGTGTGTGTGTGTGTGTGTGTGTGTGTGTATGTATGTGTGTGTGTGTGTGTGTCTATGTGTGTGTGTGTGAATGTGTGTGTGTGTGTGTGTGTGTGTGTATGTGTGTGTGTGTGTGTATATATGTGTGTGTGTGTGTGTGTCTATGTGTGTGTGTGTGAATGTGTGTGTGTGTGTGTGTGTGTATGTGTGTGTGTGTGTGTGTATGTGTGTGTGTGTGTGTGAATGTGTGTGTGTATGTATGTGTGTGTGTGTGTGTGTGTGTGTGTGTGTGTGTGTGTGTGTGTGAATGTGTGTGTGTATGTATGTGTGTGTGTGTGTGTGTGTGTGTGTATGTGTGTGTGTGTGTGTGTGTATGTATGTGTGTGTGTGTGTGTGTGTGTGTGTGTAAATCAGACGAGTAAAGGTGCAGTAATGAGGAAAGCAGTGGGTGAGAGGAGCTCTGCGTTTATCTGACTCCAGATGGACACAGCTGTTGTGTGCTGACAGGCTAATCCAACCTCAGCACTGACTACTGACTACTCTACACCACACACACACACACACACACACACACACACACACACACACACACACACACACAGACCAAGAGTAGAAGTAATATTAGTAAAGACTACTAAAGCCTTTGTTGTGCAAGTGTGTGTATGAAATTGAAATTGAAATTTGTCTCGCCCTCTGTCATCGTGAGCGAACGCCCCACTCCTACATCACTGTTTTGCACGCAGTGGGAGCCCTTGGTCCAACACACGCAGTCTGGGCAAGAAGGCTCTCATTTTTACAGAAAAGAACGAATCACTTACACAACTTGAGTGCGAAAACCTTGGGGTGTGTGTGTGTGTGTGTGTTTAGGCCTTTCCCTATCAACCAGACAAAGTTACAGATTATCAAAACTGCTCAGAACATTGTGTCGTTTTGAAACAACGCAAGAGATCCAGAAACGACCCAGACCCAAGGCTACTGGGTGTTTGTGTGGTGTGTGTGTACATGTGTGAAAGAAAGAGAGAGAGGGAGAGAGAGTGGGGGGGGGGGGGGGAACCAATGTGCCAGCATTTGAGGAACTATGACTGAATGATTGATATATATGCACACACACACACACACACATACACATACATATATGTTACGGTAGAGAGATCAATATATAAGTTAACCTCCCTTTCCCCGTTCTCCCCTTTTACAGAGCACAATGCTCACTCAAAAACCTCTTTTCTTTTCCAAAAACGTAGACGAGTAGCCGACTTTATACCCTCTTTATAACCGCTGACACATTATTAAGCGCTCAGTGTTACAAGGTGAATTAGATGTCTGTCTGCCATCTTGTGTCGGCCATCGAGAATGACAGGATGGGACCCAACATATCAATGACCTTGATTTTGTTCATTTAGATGAGCTTTAGGCTTCAGCATTTCTGTCAGTTGTGGAATGATTGGAATATACGGCCAGTATTTCAGTCTTTAGTTTCAGCGAGGATTTTTTAAAAATTAAAAGTCGATATTTAAATTCGATAGTGCACATTTCATGATCAACTGAGCACTTTTAATCGAAATAATGTTCTTTAAACAAAATGTGAGCGTAACAATAAACTGCATTTAACACCTGCAGCTCTGCGACTCTTTTCCAAACTTGTCACTGATCGCTGAAGCTCTGCCAACAAAAAAAGGGCTTTATTCTATGAACTTCATTTCCCATCATGCCTTCTGAAAAGGTTGGAGTTGACAGTAGTTGATGAGGTAACTGTAAACATGGCGACGATCGGAGCAGCACGGTGTCTGTTCAGATGTTATCCTCGGATTAAAAATGTAGACACCAACGCACAGATGCTTTACAGAGGGACCAGACGATTACTTTGTAGTGCATCATCTGATAATAGTAAGTTCAAAGCGTTTTGGTGCGAATATATCATCAACTAGCCTACACGAGTAGTGTTTAACTGACCTTGCGCGTGTCGTTTCGCAGCTAGTGAAGTGCATTAGAACATAATGTGTCCCATGCAGTTGACGCAAATAATATAAATATCTACATTTTTTATACATCTAACTTGAAGTGTCTTTGCTTTGTTGCTAACGCTGTGGTTTGCTAATCGAGTTTGTTTGGAATGTCCCTTGCTTTGTTTACGCAGCTCTCGCAGATGTATCGAAAGCCCAATTTACAGACGCAGAGGTCCAGGACATTTTAACACGAATTACAGGTCTGGACCTAGAGAAAGTCTTTCGACCGATGAAACAAGAGCTGAAGCCGCCTAATTATAAACTCATGACGGATGCTCAGTTGGAGGAGGTGAGATCTGAGAATTTCCGTTAATCTGCTGTCACCGTGAGGCTCGAAGTTTGAATGAAATTGGGCAGTTTATTACATTAGATGGTAAATGTAGTTTTTGGAGGTGTCACTTGACACACATAATGAGCACAGCCTTGTGTGTGTCATAGGATGTTCTCCTTTCCCTTCTCTGTGTGTGTGTGTGTGTGTGTGTGTGTGTGTGTGTGTGTGTGTGTGTCAGGCTGTGCGGAAAGCCAAGGAGCAAGCTCAGAAACTTCTGGAAATGCCTCCAGTTCTGCCTGAGAGGAAGCCTGTTGATGAGATCCTGTCTGAGGATAAGATTCTGGAGGGAATGGACACAGCCAAATATGTTTTCACAGACATCACCTTCAACATCCCCCACAGGGTGAGAGAGAATGAACGTGTGTGTGTGTGTGGCGTTTTGCAGTTGAGAAATACATTTGCGTCCAAGGACAACAGCATAACCTATTTTGGATGAAAGATGGCCAATGAGACAGCTTCTAAGACAGAAGATAGAATAGAGATCACCTAAGAAAAAAAAAATCATGATTTATTCTGTAAGAGAAACAGATCCATATTTTGTTTGTCATCTGACATGACATGAGCTTTGAGATCTATACGTTTGACTATGGTTTGCATTTTATCAGTACAGATGAAAATAAACCCAACCCTTGGTAGTGTGTGACGCCTCAACTGTAGATTTAAAGAAATTGGAATAACTTTGATTACCAGTAATCTAATAGTGAACAAAGTGCAAGAACGGAAGGGGCATGGTCATCTTTTTCCGTTAGAAAAACGTCAACAATCAAAAGTTGTGTACACACCGAAAGCTCTCTTGGTCAGAGGCGTCTGCAGGACAGCGTGTGAAGAGTTTCATTCGTAGAACTCCAGCTGGAATTCTGTGGTTTCATTCCAGAACGATGCAGCCACTTACAACATGTTAACACTGTGTCACTCAGAAAGTTTAGCAGGGTCTCTTAAAATAGTACCACTATTGACGCTGTAATCCGTTGAGTTTTAAAATACTGAGCATTTAAGGACATCGGGCATTTTCCCCCCTGGAGGTTTATGCCAGTTACGTTTTGGAATGAAGTCTCATTTCATATTTCTAAAAGATTTGTTTTCTGTCCATCAATTTGCTATTATTTGTTGTCTGAGCATTACATTAGCTAAAGCCGTTGGACTCCGCTATTGAGGAAGGCTGCAAATATTTTACGATGAACTTGGTTGCAGTCTTGCGGTGTTCAGCTCTTTTGCCCTGTCTCATTTTCTGTCTTTAAAGGTAATCAGATTGCAGCCGGTTGCACCTGACAGCCCCCCCCCCCCCACTCCCTGCACACATACCCCCCCCCCCCCCATCAGTTTTCAATACCCAACCCTACTTACCATGCTACATACTTGATTAATTACTTGATTAATTGGACATTCAGTACTGTTTGCCGACTGACAACACTCAAAATGAAAATGAACAGGGATTTTTAGGGGTGAGCAAGCTACAAAATATGTTGTTCTCTCTCTCTCTCCCCCTCTCTCTTTCTCTCTCTCTCGCTCTCTCCCTCGCCCTCTCTCCCTCTATCCCTCTCTCTCTCTCTCTCTCTCCCTCGCTCTCTCCCTCTCTCTCTCTTTCCCTCGCTCTCTCCCTCTCTCTCTCTCTCCCTCGCTCTCTCTCTCCCTCGCTCTCTCCCTCTCTCTCTCTCTCCCTCTCTCTCTCTCTCCCTCTCTCTCTCTCGCTCTCTCTCTCTCTCTCTCTCTCTCCCTCTCTCTGCCTTTCAGGAGCGATTTATTGTAGTAAGAGAGCCCACAGGATCGCTAAGGAAAGCAACATGGGAGGAGAGGGACAGGATCATACAGGTTTATTTTCCCAGAGAAGGGCGTAAGCTCACAGCGCCCCCTATCTTCAAGGAGGAGAACCTCAAGGTCTGTTTTGAGTGGGGATAAAAATCTCTTGGCACGTGAATATTTTTGGAAGAGCTGTATCCTATTTATAAATGAACAAATCTGTTACACTCTCTCCTTTCTCTCTTTCTCTCTCACTCACTCTCTCTCTCTCACTCTCTCTCTCTCACTCACTCTCTCTGTGTCTCTATCTCTCTCACTTTTTTTTCTATCTCTAGGTGGCCTTTCAGCAGAACAAGCATGAAGATGTGCTTAACCACTGTTTGGTCCAATTTGAACCAGACTCTGCAGAATTTAAGAAGGTTTGTGTGTGTGTGTGTGTGTGTGTGTGTGTGTACACTGTACATGTGCACTTTGTAGGACACACAGCTATAATGTATCTTCAGAAAACGCACTGTATTAAATCCAATCAAAACAAGAGCTGTTTATTACAGTACTCATAAAAACCAATGTAGGCAGATATGTGTGTTACAGTTTATGACTTAGCACTGCACTTACACACAAGCGTTGGTTGTATATTGCATGTTGCTGTTCAGTGTGTTGGATTATGTTGAGTGTGTTGGGTTTTCTGTGGTTGGACTCAGTGTGTCGAGGCCTGCAGTTGATCTGTGTGTGATGAGATTTGTGTTAATTGCTGTGTGTTGAGTGTTTCTACATTGAGGTCTGTGTGTTGACATATGTGTTTTCGCATTGTGCTGAGCGTATCTTGTGTGTGTTGCTGAATGTTGAGGCCTGAACGTTCAGTGTTTAGATGCACCTCTGATTTGAGTGTGTTTTTAGGCCCGTGTGTGTTGAACAAACCTTTGATGTGTTGATGTTTTTTGTCTCGCTGTGCGAACCGCATGCGGTCTCAGTGTGTTGAAGCCCGTGTGGTCAGCGTTTTGATCTGTGTGCGTTAAAAGACCTGTGTGTAGTCTCAGTGTGTTGGTCAGTCTTGATTGTGTTGATGCATTGAGATCTCTGGTCTCAGTAATTGAGTGTGTTGAGGGCTGCGTGTAGTCTCCATGTCTTAGTGCGTTTGTTCTGTGTTCAGGTCCATGAGTTGACCTACGAGGACATTGAGAAGCATGGGAAATATGACATCCTCAGATCCACGCGTTTCTTTGGCGGTTTGACCTGGCACCTGGTCAACGCTCGCCGTGTCGACGGCCTACTAGTGGACATGCTGCAGAGAGATCTGTGAGTATGGGGTTTACAGTGAAGACTGTGTGTGTGTGTGTGTGTGTGTGTGTGTGTGTGAGAGAGAGAGAGGGAGTAAAGTCTGTGTCTTTTCTAAAAATTCATGTTTCTGTTTTGATGTTGCCCTGGTTACGACACGTTACTGTGTTCGTATTTACAGAGCACCACGTCATGGATGTTGTTGTTGTTGTTGTTATGGTGGTGCTGGTGGTAACACAGAGCGCGTTGTCATGGTTACAGGGTGCAGGATGCCGTGTGTCTGGTGCGTCTCTTTAACTTGGTGCATCCTCAGAGTGACTCCGCCCAGCAAGCTCAGAGTCGGCAGGCTACAGGCCTGGATCTCCTCAAGGTGAGACTGCAACACACACACACACGCACAAACGCACACACAAACACGCACTCACACACACACCGGCTCACATGCACGCACACACTTTCACACAAACACACTCTCACACACACAAACACTTTTCGTTTTATCCCTTTAACAGTGGCTGTTCAGTAAAAACATTCACACGCCCTTCAAGCGAAGCTGTTCGCACAAACCAGCGGGTTTTGTCAGAAGGTTCTAGATCTTCAGACAATAACATTTTTTCCCCCAAAGAGAAATTGTCCCAGAGCTTCTTCTAACTGAAATCAGAAGCTCACGGACTCCGACTCAAACCCGTGGGTTTGGGTGGTATTGCGTGTATCCTGTGCATTTCTGTTTGCGTGGACTAGCGCGTCCAGATGAGGCCGAGCAGCTACGGCGATCACTCGGAGTTTCAGACGCAGCACTCTGACAGAGAGACTTGGCTGATTTCAGGAAAACTTTGAGTGAACTTCCCTTCAGCAGTTTAATCAGAGGAGACGTGAAATCTCTGGGAATAGCGCTACCCAGACCCCCCCTCCTTCTCTCTCTCTCTCTTTCTCATTCTCTCTCTGTCTCTCCCTCTGTCTGTCTCTCTCAGACACAGATATCATAGACCTATTCTTCTGTCAGTAACAGAGAGAGGGAGAAAGAAATCAGGGGTCAGGTTAAGTGTAAATCTCTTCTTATTACCTCTTTGTGTGACCTCTGATCTCGGTGCAGGGGGTGGGGGTCACTTGGGGAGAATTGGGGTAGATGCGGTGAGGGGGGGAACATTAACAAGTGACAGAACGCCATTACCAATCTTACAGAAATTTTGTGTGTGTGTGTGTGTGTGAGGGAGGGAGACACTTACACACTCCAGGGTAGAGCATATCTTTGAGTTGGTAAGGGGCCTCCATTTAGTCATGGTTTGTAGCAAACACATACACACACACACACACACACACACACACACTGTGAACTGAGTTCGAACCCTGCCGTCTGTGGCTGAACTTTTAACTCTCGAATCAGGATGCCTGGTAAACCGAGAGGTCAAAGGTCAGGTGTCTTTTCAGGCGTGCTCCGGGGCCAGGCTCTCCCGCGGGTGAGCGCGAGGGAGATACTCTTACATTACATTACATTACATTACATTACATTATGCAGAAACGGCTTTTCCCACGGCACACTGTGTCTTCCTGCCATGTTATTTTTCAAACCCAAAGCCAGCATGAGTTTATAGTATGACTCTGGTGTGTGTTCATACAGTAGCTGAAACCCAGTGTTCAGGTACCATACTCCTAACATAAGTTAGGGCAAAGTCTGTTCTTTAAGCAGAGATCTTGTCTGTCATTATGGCTTATTCTGTATTGGCTTTGATCACCGTGCACATACGGTAATGTGTAATTATTCATAGTACAGTATAATGGTACAGAGACTTTTTATGATCAAGATGTAGAGCTGGCCAATCAGAGGCCTAAGTGAAAAGAACATTACAAGAGAACCAACGTGTGTGTGTGTGTGTGTAACTTGTTGGATTATGAGCATTAAACAGGTGAGAGAGGTTGAATGCACAACCTGAGCAGTAGTCACTGCCTTTGTGTTGGTCACATCAGCGACGTTTGTCGCCAGTGCCTCAGTTTCGTTGTTCTGCTCGGAGTTTCGCTGCTTTACGATGACGTTGTGTGTCCATTTACTGCATAATTCATGTTCTTAATTTCTCTCTCTCTCTCTCCCTCTCTCTCTCTCTCTCTCTCTCCCTCTCTCTCTGTCTCTCTCTCTCTCTCTCTCTCTCTCTCTCTCTCTCTCTCTCTCTCTCTCTCTCCCTCTCTCGCTCTCTCTCTGTCTCTGTCTCTGTCTCTCTCCCTCTCTCTCTGTCTCTCTCTCTCTCTGTCTCTCTCTCTCTCTGTCTCTCTCTCTCTCTCTCTCTCTCTCTCTCTCTCTCTCTCTCTCTCTCTCTCTCTCTCTCTCTCTCTCTCTCTCAGATCTATGCGGGGGCCGAGTCTCAGAGGGCTGGGTTTATTGAGCTGGCGTTACAGATGTATGAACAGAACACGGCTCAGAGTTCAGTCTAGAGACAAACGTACATCTCTAGTCTTCAGTTCTAACACACACACACACACTGAAACAGGCAATGATGATGATGATGGAAAGTGTTTGTCTGGTCATGTACATAAAGAAATAAACAGACAGTCTTTGTACAGTCTGTCTCTGCCTTTTTATTAGTGACATCAGTCTCTCTCGCTCCTGTCACAAGCATCCAAACTTTACAGTTTCTCATTCATCACTGTAATTAAACCATGTTACTCCCTTTGATATTCAATAAACAATCACAAACTTTTTTGCTCTGTAACTCTCTCTCTCTCTCTCATCTTCACACACACACAGAGGCACTTTGTGTTCTGCTATAAAAGTGTTATTATATAAAGGAATAAAAACGAAAAGACAAGTGTAGAAATGTGCATATCTAATAAACACTATGAGGTACTGAATTCCTGAAACACCAGAGGTACGGTGTGAATGAACACACACACAAACACACACACACGCACTCAAAGGTGTTCCAAGTAGAAGAGGTAAAAGTAGTGAAAAATACTAAAACTTGACGCTACGCGACACTAACCAATCCCATCTATGCCCTTTTTCACATCCAC
>NC_044500.1:6251226-6338726 GCF_902362185.1 Chanos chanos | reverse complement strand
TTAAGTCCATTTCAGCTCAGAAGACATCTTAACCCCTAACCCAGGATTTAAGTCCACCCTAACCCAGGGTTTAAGTCCACCCTAACCCAGGATTTAAGTCCAGTTCAGCTCAGAAGTCATCCTAACCCCTAACCCAGGTGTTATGTTCCTCTGCCCCTTAAGTTGGCACAGTGACATTGATTGTGTTTTCCCCTGCTGGTGACTTGCCTTATTTATTTCTCTTCTTTTCTATTCTTCCAGGCAGGTAGGTGTCACCTTTAAGCTACCTGTCTGGCTCACCTGAGCATGGTTTGCTCCTGCCTATAAATACACCCCAAGCCTGGCATGAAGAGGGCGGGCAGTTTAACTTTGGAGCAGGCTGCGTTGACTTTCGTTATGTTTTTCGTGCTTTTCAGTTTAATAAAAAAAAAAACCCTTGACTTTGAGCCGAACTGTCTGTGTCCCCCTTTATTCTGCGGTTGGTGTGCCCGACCGTAACACCAGGATTTAAGTCCAGTTCAGCTCAGAAGACATCCTAACCCCTAAGCCAGGATTTAAGTCCAGTTCAGCTCAGAAGACATCCTAACCCCTAAGCCAGGATTTAAGTCCAGTTCAGCTCAGAAGACATCCTAACCCCTAAGCCAGGATTTAAGTCCAGTTCAGCTCAGAAGACATCCTAACCCCTAACCCGGGATTTAAGTCCAGTTCAGGGTGAATGTGCTACGGCAGAGCTGTGACCTGATGGCTGTGACTTGGGGGCTGTGACATGGAGGCAGTGACTTGGATTGGCATTGCGTTTTAGGCACCAATAAGATGTGATGTCACGGGTACAGCTCTCTCTCCCCTGAGCCAATGAGAAGCAGTCTGTGCCGTTAGCTCACTCGCTTGACTGCCTGGCCTCCTAACCCAAAGTCGGCGAGTCCGTCTGAGCGTGAATCTGTGACGTTAGCCCGCGGTGATGGGTACCAATATGAATACTTTAACTTAATGTCATTCGTGTTCATTCGGTTTAACCCCACCAGCTCCCAGCGGCCCCGTCTCAC
Source organism: Chanos chanos (assembly GCF_902362185.1). Taxonomy (NCBI): domain Eukaryota; kingdom Metazoa; phylum Chordata; class Actinopteri; order Gonorynchiformes; family Chanidae; genus Chanos; species Chanos chanos. The sequence continues at coordinate 6,337,704 of NC_044500.1, read as the reverse complement.
CTCGGCCTCGGTGGCGAGTTGGTAGGCGATCTTTAGCTCTCCCAGGTGCATCGCCAACTCAAACTTGTGCTCAGGGTCCGTGGAGACGGCCAGAGCCTGCGGTCTGAAACCCTGCACGCAGAAGAACACACACATCAAAGCCCACTCATACAAACACAAACACAACACAACACGGCACAGCACAGGGCTCTGTTCTGAGAGACTTTAATACATGACATGTATCTGTCACACAGGTCCACACAAACAGCTTGGGCTTGCTGCTTGAACACCTTAAGGAGAGAAAACACACACACACACACACACACACACACACACACACACATCTACAGCAAGAGAGAAAAAGAAGGGGAGGGAAGGAGAGAGGGAGAGAGAAAAAGAGAGAGAGAGAGAGAGAGAGAGAGAGGGAAAGAGAGAGAGAGAGAGAGAGAGGGAAAGAGAGAGAGAGAAAGAGAGAGAGAGAGAGAGAGAGAGGGAAAGAGAGAGAGAGAGAGAGAGAGAGAGGGAAAGAGAGGCATAGAGAGAGAGAGAGAAGGAAAGAGAGAGAGGGAAAGAGAGAGAGAGAGAGGTATGCTCTGACCTGTTTCTCCAGGAAGAGGGCGACCCTGGTGTGTTGCTCGGTGGGTATTGTAGGCAGAACTCTGTCAGCCATGGCAAAGTCTCTGCGCATGACTGCAGTCTGATACTCCAGCACGGACACCAGGAGAGAGTAACTCACAATGTTCAGCTCCTTATCACCCAGATACAGACGATTATCCTTAGGGATGTATCCCAGCAGATACATGGTCCTAAAACCATTACACACACACACATATACAGGCATATACACAGGCATACACACACAGACACACGCAATGTAGATGTAGCACATTACCTGAATAACATATCACCAATTAATAAAAATAAAAATTATAATTAAACTATGCATTTCCCCTTACATTAAGTGCTGTACTAATGTTGATTTTGTTGGAATGCATGTTGTATTATATTTCAATGTAAGAGCTCAGTGAAGAAGATCTATATTATAGTATAAATTGACATCTAGAGCTAAATTATTCATGAAAAGTATTAATGTTGCACTCAGAAACTGATAGAGTGCACATGCATTTTTAATGCAGGGCTATCACACATTAAACGGGTAGCACTGGTTTTGTAAGCCTGGGGTACAGCTTTCCTGTTAAGGGCAGGGTTAACGAGGCAGGCCAAGTATCTCAGGGGGTGGGGCTTACTGTACCTGTCCAGGTGTGCAATGGTGACGATCTCTCCACCCACGTAGTAATTCAGCCGGTTGACTGAACTGGTATAGATAAAACAGTCTCCTACCCATAGTCCTGTCTTCACAACTTCCTGGATCTCACCTAAAACCTGACAGAGTGAGTGAGCGAGAGACAGAGAGAGAGAGAGAGAGAGAGAGAGAGAGAGAGAGAGAGAGAGAGAGAGAGAGAGAAATCTTATGTTAAGCACTACCTGACAGGCTCAAGTTTTTTTTTTTGTTGTTTGTTTGTTTGTTTTTTTGTTAAATGTTGTATCCTGACCTCAAATGCATCTTCAATCCCATCCTCATCCACGCCCTCTTTGGTCTCCAGGGCGACGGCCACTTTCTCTGCTAAGTAACGGAGGACAAAGAACGACTCCTCCGTCGCGATGCACACCAACTCTCCCGAGTCTGACCAGAATATCTACACGTACGACAGAACGATATCGCTCGAACAAATCACTTCACACAACAGCCCGTCACATTTTTACACGACAATTACTCAGAATAGATCAAGTTAAATGGGAAGGTTAAAAAACAGGACAATGGTCTGACTTGTGACAGTATTAAAAAAGAACAGTTAGGAAAGCAGCAGGGGCGTGGCGTAAGGGAAATCGGCCAAGTGTCCGGTGGGCTGTAGGCTTAAACCCCAAGCATGACATTGTCTCAGCACCTAACCACAAGTCTATAACCTACAATAGACAGTAATGACGGTACGTGAGCCCGAATAAGAGTTTCACCTACATGTCAAAAATTGGTCACAATAATACTCTGAAAATGTCTGTATTCAGTAGGCTGATATTCACTGTTTTTCCTGCTCTGCTGTTCTGTGATCTAAACAAGCGCCGTTCCCTGCCTTTCCTCTGCTGCAGTTTGTGCAGTTGGTCTTCTAAAACGCAAGATTTGCACGATCCAGTGTACCGGTTCAACTCCTTCTCTCCCTTGTTTTATCTCCTTTTTTTTTCTATTTTCACAATTCTTTCTCCCTCTCCTCTCTCAGACTGCGGACGGGTTTGGGCGCTCTCACGTGTTTGGGTTGGATCTCAATCCGGCGGACCAGGTCGGTTCTCTCCCAGTCGTAGAAAGCCAGTCCACTGGAGGACCGCACACCGAGCAGGAAGCCACCGTGGATACCTACAACACCATTCACAGCGTCATAGACAATATGACAACATACAACCTCATACACAACAAGCAAAAAAGAACTAACCTACAGCATTCGTGACACCACAAACTCCTACACACCACTACCTGGCACTATATCTTAAAATATGTGAACTCACTCTCTCAATCACTCATACACTCACTCAAACACTCACACACTAACTCATACACTCACTCACACACTCACTCACTCACACACTCACTCATACACTCACTCACTCACTCATACACTCACTCACTCACACACTAACTCATACACTCACTCACTCACTCATACACTCACTCACTCACACACTAACTCGTACACTCACTCACTCACTCATACACTCACTCACTCACACACTAACTCATACACTCACTCACTCACTCATACACTCACTCACTCACTCACTCACTCATATACTCACTCACTCATTCACTCACTCACTCAACTACAAAAAGCAATTAGAAATTAGAAACTTTTCTCCATTTCACCTTCTGCACCAAAGTCTGGCTTGAAAGATTTCTTCTCTTTAAAGTTCTTAAAGATCTTAACCAGGTTGTTGGCCTCACGTGTGGCATACCTGAATGAAAAATAATTGAACAGAAAAATAAACAAACAAACAAACAAACAAAAGCCCAGGGGAAAAAAAACATATCCCAGTACTTTAATTTGTCTATTTTGAAAATAAAAAATATATCGAATCATAAGTCACAACTTATGCCAACAGTCAAAGTAGTGGCACAGGTTTTGTACTGCATAATTCTATTTTGTTTAATTTTCATTTGCATATCTGCACTGCATCCTGTCTCAGAAATCAGTGTTACCTATCCAGCATTACACATAAATACGGAACACTCATCTGGAATCTTCTCCACTGACAGGGAGTAGATAAGAATTTGTCATGATGGGTCTTAATTGATATTTAGCGATTGATATTTAGGCGGTTGAAACGGGTCTGAACTGGGTCTGAATCGGGTCTGAATGCGGTTCACTTACTCTGAGGAGTCGTGGGCCCAGACAAATTCCTGAGCAGATCCAAAACTCTTATTCCGGAGAGCCATAGCTGTGTATATGATATACTCACCATCTCCACACACCACGACAAACCTGAAACACACACACACATACACACACACACACACACACACACACACACATTCACACACACAAAAGAACTCATTCCTTGACACAATTCAGATAAACAGTATAAGACTGTATATGTGTTATTTATTCGTGTTGTACACCTGTCAACAGGGTCGTATATACTCTGAGGATGTGTGTGTGTGTGTGTGTATGTTTATACCTGCGGTTAGGGTTAAGCTGTACAGTCTGAGGGTTTTTGTGTGTGTGTGTGTGTGTCTGTGTGTTTATACCTGCTGTTAGGGTTGTGCTATATTGTCTGAGGGTGTGTGTGTGTGTGTGTGTGTGTTTATACCTGCTGTTAGGGTTGTGCTATATTGTCTGAGGGTGTGTGTGTGTGTGTGTGTGTGTGTGTGTTTATACCTGCCGTTAGGGTTGTGTTGTATAGTCTGAAGGTGTTTGTGTGCGCGCGTGCCTGCGTGTGTGTGTGTGTTTATATCTGCCTTTAGGGTTGTGTTGCATAGTCTGAGGGTGTTTGTGTGTGCGTGTGTGTGTGTTTGTGTGTGTGTGTGTGTTTGTGTGTGTGTTTATACCTGCCGTTAGGGTTGTGCTGTATCGTCTGAGGGTAGATCTCACAGCTGCCCATGTCTTTGATGAGGAGGGGCAGTCTCTCCCCGTCTCTGAGCTCAGCGTCTCCCATCGCCTTTAGATTGGCCTGCTGAACCTCCGAGTGACGTGCCCATATGATCTTCCCATTACTGTCCATAGACATGGCCGGCTCCTCTCGCCCCAGCTGGGAAAGAGAGAGAGAGAGAGAGAGAGAGAGAGAAAGAAAGAAAGAAAGAAAGAAAGAGAGCAGGAAGTGGATCGGGTGAGAGAAGTAGCAAAAGAAAGAAAGATACAAAGACAGAAAGAGATGTTCGATAACCTTGAGTTTCTTGCGCGAAGGAATCGTATACAGAATAAAATGTCCGGCTAATGAAGAACTGAGGATCATGGGATTTGTAGTTCAGTACCTTGACAATAATGCTGCCCTCATCATAACCCACAGCAACGCTGTTGATTCCTTTTAAACCGCAGAGACACCACACCCGTTCCATCCCATAATTTAGTGTGTTCTCCAGACGATACGTGCTTGAATGCCAGACACGCACTGTACCTGGAGAGAGGGTTAAGGTACAGACAACTCTATCATAGGTTCATATCTTCATATTAAATTCATATGAACTTCGTGTCAAAGACGCTCTGTTACAGGTTCTCTTATAAGCCGACCAATCAGAAGACAATAAATTAAGGTGGGCTCAGCTCCTGAAAAAGGGCTTTTATGTTTAATGCGTGGGTGTCATGTATGTTACGTATGGACAAACATTTATGATATCCAGTAATATTTTCTGATAAAGTACTCAGCTGTCAAATGACAAACCAGACCGGACGCATTAAAAGCAATTTCAATATGAATAAACTGCTTTAACCGTTTTAATGAGTGGAACCATTATCCTGCTTATCGATTCGTGAAAGGAACAAAAATTGGATTTGCTTTCAATTTTCGACTCCATTTCTAGAAGATCTAATTAAATGTTTATGTAATCATAATCGATGCCATATTTGTAACACAAAGAGCTAACGGGGGCTGGGTGGGGGTGGGGATAATAAAAGTTAACACCACTGGATATTTGGACTTAATTTAACTGTTAATGTATATTCTCCGCTTGTGTCTAGAAGAACAGCCTAAATACAAATCAAATGACTATTATTTTGGTAACTGATGACAACACCCTCACAGAAATGCTGTTTTACCAGTTCAGTAAATGCTCAATAATGTTTGTCATGCTATATCTGAGCTGACTACATATTCCAGGAGATTACCCACCATCCTCGGAACCGGAGAGAATGATTGGCAGCTCAGGGTGGAAACTGACACATGACACATTCTGGGCGTGGCCTTCAAGGGTCTGTACACACGTTTTATTCTGGACCGGGGAGAGGAGAGCATACAATTAGACTGAGGACTGTGTGTGTGTGTGTGTGTGTGTGTGTGTGTATGTGCGCAGTCCTATACCTGGTAGTCCCAAATTTTGACGAGGCGGTCATCTGCTCCTGATATGAGGTAAGGTTTGTCTCCTCCACTGTAGTAATCGATGCAGTTGACTCCTTTCTCGTGCCCCTCCAAAGTGAAATTGGGAGAGTTGGAACCCAGTTGCCATACCTAAAACACCAGCCAATCAGATGAGCTCAAAAATCATTGCTGTAAACACTGAGAAAGAATTGCTGATATTATAAGAAAAAAAAACTGAAAGCATTTGGATTTAATAATGGATACAAGAGATTATGTGTTAGTACAAACATCAGTATGTGCGTATGTGTGCGCTTGTGTGTGTGTGTGTGTGTGTGTGTGTTTGTGTTTGTGAAACCTATGGCACATGAGAAAATGTGTATGCGTAAGACAGAGGCTGTATCTTGGTGTGTGTGCGTGTGTGTGTGTGTGCTTAACCTTTATGGTCCTGTCCAGTGAAGCGCTGGCAAACTGGTTGTTGTCTTTAGGGTTGATGACGATCTGCATGACGTAGTGTGTGTGACCCTCGAACACCTGACTACACACCCACTTCCTCTCCCAGTCCCATAGCTTAATCAACATGTCATCTGCACACAGATACACAGCACAGACATTTCAGATACACAGCACAGACGTTTCAGATACACAGCACAGACATTTCAGATACACAGCACAGATGTTTCAGATACACAGCACAGATGTTTCAGATACACAGCACAGATGTTTCAGCAGGTGAGCATACGCCTCAGTAAAGATAATTCACATTAACGGAATTCAGGATATATCAATGCTGCTTAAGATGTAGGGCCGTAGGTATAAGCACACACACACACGTGTGTGTGTGTGTGTATTACCGCTGCTGGTGAGGATGTAGGGCTGTGTTGGGCTGTGTGTGTGTGAGTGTGTGTGTGTATGTGTGAGTGTGTGAGTGAGTGTGTGAGTGTGTGAGTGTGTGAGTGTGTGTGTGAGTGTGTGAGTGTGTGTGTGTGTGTGTGTGTGAGTGTGTGTGTGTGTGTGTGTGTATTACCGCTGCTGGTGAGGATGTAGGGCTGTGTGTGAGTGTGTGTGAGTGTGTGTGTGTGTGTGTGTGTGTATGTGTGTGTGTGTGTATTACCGCTGCTGGTGAGGATGTAGGGCTGTGTGTGAGTGTGTGTGAGTGTGTGTGTGTGTGTGTGTGTGAGTGTGAGTGAGTGTGTGTGTGTGTGTGTGTGTGTGTGTGAGTGTGTGTGTGTGTGAGTGTGTGTGTGTGTGTGTGTGTGTGTGTGTGAGTGTGAGTGAGTGTGTGTGTGTGTGTGTGTGTGTGTGTGTGTGTGTATGTGTGTGTGTGTGTGTGTGTGTGTGTATTACCACTGCTGGTGAGGATGTAGGGCTGTGTGTGAGTGTGTGTGAGTGTGTGTGTGTGTGTGATGTGTGTGTGTGTGTGTGTGTGAGTGTATTACCGCTGCTGGTGAGGATGTAGGGCTGTGTGGGGTGGACAGCTATGCAGCGGATATAATCAGAATGAGCTTCAAACAGGTGAGAACGTTCCAGTGTATTATAATTATAGACACGGATCTGCATGTCATCCTACAGAGAGAGAGAGAGAGAGAGAGAGCGAGAGAGAGAAATGCGGTTAGAAAAACTGAATATTAATCCCAAAATCTGTGACGCTGTAACATCCTTTAGTCAAGCAGACTGATGGATGGATGGATGGATGGATGGATAGACAGATTCACAGATATCTCTCTAATGAAGAAGGGAAACTCACAGCGCCTGCGATGACCCAGTTCTTACGTGCCACAAATTTGGCACATCTCACTGGAAGATCACACACCTCAAAGGTCCTTAACAGTGTCTACAAACACACATATATGCCCAATTAGTCATACAAAACACACACACACACACACACAGATACAGAGACAAGATAGCACCAATAGTGATCAGCCTAATTGTGCCCTTTCAGACTGCTATGAATGTGTCCGTATTTCGAGTCATAAGCAACTGCGATATTTATTTTTCTCATCTTATGAGAGAGAGAGAGAGAGAGAGAGAGAGAGAGAGAGAGAGAGAGAGAGAGAGAGAGAGATTGCAGTGTGTTTACCTGTTGTCATATACTGAATGGTGTTCTATTCCTTTAAGAGGAACTATGTGGTATATGTATGTAACAGGGGAATATACATAAGGGGACACACAATTGAGATTGACAGTAAACGAGCTGAAGTTCGAAAGTGGTGTGTGTGCGATTCAATTCAGAAAATCTAATTAACGAATAAAGGTGGAAACAAAAAAGTGACAAAATATAACACCTGTGTTTCATGATTCCATATGCAAACGCTGCCGTTATAGAGACTCGCCACCATCCACGGCTCGCTTGGGTGAAGATCGACACTCTTCACGCGGTCTGAACGAGCGGTCAACTTCCGCTTGATGTCCAAACGGAGGGGCTGAGGGAGTCGACATGAGAGAGAAAGAATGAGTCAGACAGAGGCGGTAAAAGACAGATACAGTAAAAGGAGAAACAGAGCAAATAAACTGATGAGCGAATGCATAAACAGCTATTTGACATGTAGTGGAGGCACTTTGCCTTTCGCGAATATCTAATATACAGTCAACGGATTCAGCATTTTTCATGCATCTCAGAATATGATTACTATTTTAAAATGTATTATAATTATATACATGGGTTTGCATATCATCTGCATCTTTTAAGCAGTTTGAAAAGTTTAAACAGCTAGACACTCTCCTCGTCTGTAGCATACTAAAGGACTGATGAAACCGACAGGTTTTCACATAGCTTTTGTCGTCAAAATGGAGGAGCAGGGTCGTTAACAATCTTTCGTCAAGAAAAGACATAGCGAGTATTTGAACTCTACTGTTTCATTTAATACTGTGACAAAACTGACTGAGAACAAACACAGTATCTAGAAGAAAAGTAGCTCAGAACATCTGAACGGCGGAGCTGGCGGTGGGTGTGTAGTGTGAGAGGAGGTGTGTCGCACTGCTGCATAGCCTACAACAGTCGTTTTCTTCGCGTGACTGGTTAATTTGACCAAGCTTTTTCGAACTAAACTGACCTCAAACACCATTGAACCGCAGAGTATGGTGCGACGAAGAAACATTTAAGTCATTTTCTTGTTAAAGTTGCTGGGAATCTCTTCAGTTTACTGTCTGTTTGGTAATATGATTTATCAAATTAAGTGCCGTTTGGCGGTTCCGTTTACAAATGTTTGAGATTTGTCATTCACACAATCATAGATATGCGTTACTTTTGGTGGCTTTCAGTTGTGGGGAAAGATCAAAACGTGATCAAAAGTTTCGTGATGTTTTGATTTCTGGGTCTCGCGCATGGTTGCCTCTGCACAGAGACACGCGAAACTATTTCGAAGCGTGCAGCTGTGATCAGTGCGCTGTTGTGCAATCCATTGCCTTTAGATCAATAATACACAATTCTAAAATGGTCTTGAATGTACACACGGGTTAAAAGCATTATTTAGTCAGGAATACGGAGAAACTTTTTACAGCGCATTAAAACGACAGCCGCGTGCAATAACAAAAACAACAAAAACAGGGTGAACGGAACGTATGAGATTAATATAAATAAAACGGCGTTAAGACTTCTTTTGTCATTACTCACCATATCGGCAAGTTTAGGGTTATCGTGTCGTTACCAGTTGACCAGCACAGCTGTTCTCCCAGTTGGATATCTGAGTGTATTTGTTGGCTACGTGGACCTGCCTGGCGAAGCTTCCTGCGACGTTTGTTCGCAAGATCCGGTGGAGGTATAGAACATACTGTACTATCCCATTTCACCACGTTCTGGGTAGTCCAGTGAACTGGGTGACAGTCACAATTGCCATTTCCCCCCTGTTTGGATCCCGTCAAGTCTTCTGTACATCAGTTATGCCATGTACAAATTTTTATTAAGAACACCGTGTTCTGGGTTAGATTCATACATTTAAAAAAAAATCATAATAAACAGTTTTTGTATTTAATAAATGTGATATTGACATTTGATCAATTACCCCAGATTAGTTTAACTTCTCTTATTTATTTATTTATTTATTAAGTGTGTTGGCTGGTTGGTTGGTTGTTTGGTTATTTATTTGTTTGTTTGTTTGTTGGAAAATGTTTTTCTTCAGTCTAATTAGTGATTATCGCCCTATATGTCATAATTTCATAATAACTTAGCATTACATAGTTACCCACAACCTATACCCTTGCTCAAAGGTTAAACTGCACTGGGGTTAAAGTTCATAAGCTATGTCCTATGGTGTGCAACAGCAAAAACACATAGACACACACACACACACACACACAATTCTTTGGGAAATAAATGGCTCAGATCCTTTTGTGTTCTTGTGGTTCTTTAATGGAAATAATATATACATATACGCAACCCATATGTACTGTATATGTAAGCATGTGTATTTATGTGTATATGTGGATATAGAAAACTATATACAGGGGAATGGCAAATACAGACAGGTTATAACTGAACCAAGAACAACACAGCCCAAACTCTGCAGTCTTCAGCGTGTTACTGCTTCTTCTTAAACACTTGATGGCAGATTTTGTCCTCGCAAGTGATGTCCTGATTAAAAAAAAAAGGTGGGGGGGGGTCTTTTAGAGATAACTGAAACACACCCACAAACACTGCATCTTGTACAGTGCCTAAAGTTTGCATAAAGTTTGCATAAATACTCTTAAATTTTCAATGTCATCACGTAAACTTTGGAAAGGAACGGAAATTCTAATATTCATAAGACAACACAATAACTATAAATGTACTTCTGGCACGAGGAGATTTTCATGGCTGTTTACCTGACCCTTCCTTGTCGCAGGTCTTCATTATGAATTATGCAAAAAAAACTTAATATGCTCCCTCCCCAAGACCCCCCAAAAATGAACACACGGCAAATCCAATAACAATCCGTACGTAGATGTCTCAAGTAGCAAAGCATTTACATTAAAATTCCATCAGTTCTAGAATGTTCCGTTGCGAGAGTTTTTTTGCCAAAGTTCTAGGGATTCTGAGATAATGGGTGATGCTGAATCCAGCACTCTGATTGGTCAACATATGCAATACCCTCAAGTGCAATACAGCTGTTAAGTAAATCTTTATGCCAACTACATGCGCAAGTCAGATCTTAGAAGCAAACAGTACTTCCATTGAAATATGTCAGATAATAGAGATGTATTTCTTTTGTTTAGATGCTTGTGTATTTGCGTGTTTCATTGTAAAATCGAATTGGTTAACTCTACTTGAATGTGATATGTAAATGTATTGCTTCGGTTTAATTCAGGAGATAATGATAAAAGTACACAAAGTTGACATGAAACATTTACTCGATTTGGTCCAAACAGTCAGTCTGTCTAATGTTTTTAATTAAAGTTCAGTTGTTGTTTTTTTTTCTTTTTAACAATATGGTATTTTTGTTGTTTGTTTGTTTGTTTGTAGTTCTCATTTACCAGGTAGAGCAGGTCACCCTCGATCCAGTGTATCCAACCACGATTGGCCTTCTCTCCCTTCTGCACACACACCAGCTTATCACCGTCCCACGTCACCAGTGTCTGAAACACACAGTCAGGGACATTACCAGACGGTAACACACAGACCGAATTAATCCATACAGTGACATCTGGACCACAGACGGAATTAATCAATACAGATAGTAACACACAGACAGAATTAATCAATACAGTAACATCTTGACCACAGAACCCTCTCGGCCTCTTTCTCAAGGACTCTCGACAGGCCAGCTCAAGACAACTGTTAATTACCCTTAATGGTAGATGTTATGTTTTTATGTTCAATATCTAAGTAGATTATTGTGTAATTATAAACTGTTCAGTCAACCTTTCAGTTGTTATAACCAGATTGCATGACATCTTCCTCAGAGGGCTTTCTGTCTGTTCACTGAACACCATAAACCTAACACACTTATCAGACCAAAGATAGAACATAGATGAAAGGGAAGACCAAGATATCATTAATGACACTGTAAAACCTTACTTGGGAGCCAACGGGCTGTACCGTTTCAGAAAAACCCATGGACTTCGGTTCTTAGACCAATACTTCCATCTTGAGTTGTTCTTTGCTTGAGTCTCAGAGCAGGTAAATTATCATAACATTCCGTTGGGTCTCACACCAGTGCTCTTTAAGTTCCACTGCGTTTTTTTTTTTTCAAACATTCTTTATGACATCATATCCCTCTCCTTCATTCTTCTCTTCTGTATACATACCCTCACCACTCGATTGTCCAGGCCTTTGGTATGCTCCTCAAACTCCTCACCCACTGTGAAGTTGACTTCATAGTTCCTGAACGTGCTGAGAGTTTTGGTCTCAAATTTGTCCCCATTTTGCACAATGACTTTGGTCTGAGAAAGGTGCTTGGCAATCTTTCGTGTGGCGAAGTCAATGTCTGAGCAGAAGAAAGAGAGAGAGGGAGAGAGAGAGAGAGGGAGAGAGAGAGTGGGGGAGAGAGAGAGAGAGAGAGAGAGAGAGAACAAGATAAAGGCATTTACTTTACTCTCAGATGTTTTTGTGTTAGAGTTTGCATGTATCTGAAGCAACTTTGGAGTTAAGCATCTTGTTAAAGGTCATATAAACACAGAAATTCATCACGCTGAAGATCCGAACCCAATGCCCTTTGGTTGCAACACTATTTCTCACGGGATCAACTCAGCTCCATAGCAAATAGTCCTAATGCAAATATTAGGGCACTGGTATGTAGCACCAGGGATAATATAATAGTAATAAAATTCGTCATAAGATTGTTACAACCAACAAACTCATTTCACACACTAACATAAAAAAAAGATGGTTTTGTGATGCCTTTGTCCCGTGCTGTTATGAAATTCTAATGGGGTCAAAGGTGACCTATCGTGAACAGCAAACTACCAGACTTATCAAACTGCCTGATTAAAATTTGCGGATGTCACACACACACACACACACACACACACACACACAGCGAACTTTGACCTCTGAACTGAAATGGCCCACAATGACTATTTCTCAATTTGTTAGAGTGTAAATCGAGGCACCCTGCTTTGGTCACCTCTGGCACACTCTGCAAAAATTGCAAAATCTCACACACAACATAACTTACAACACACTTATGTTTATGTTATACGATCAAGAAAAGGAGAAGCTCTTAATTCACTTTTTAGGGTTTCAATTAAAGAGATTGTTTTTTCTTAATACATTTTGAGGAGATTTTTTTTTTTTTTTTTTACATTTTGTGAACAAATTCTAGTGCTGTTTCCATTTTAAAAATCGTCTGAGGGTTTTTTAAAGGATATTGTTTTTCATAACACATGACCTCCCTGTCGATAAACCAGTGTGTCCAACAGGAGAGTGCCCAGGGAGCACTGGTCTGACAGTGTCACCATTATCATTCACCATTAAAATAAAAAAAAAAAAACTTCAAACATGCCAAAGTAGCTGATGTAAAAACAAAAATGCACATCTGAGTTTTTATTCATTAGATTGTCCCGCATGAGTGATAAGCATGTGCTTATTGGGGTCCCTCTGTTCTTGGTTTACAACACACTGTCAATACTGGGCAGAAATCCCATTCCCTGTTCCCATATGTGCACGCACACACACACACACACACATACACACACACACACACACACACGGTTACACAAACCCACCTTTCCACTTGTGTAGTCTAAGATATATATTGTGTGATCATATGTAGTTGAGGCTTTAGCCTGTGCTGCATTTTTATCAAAGTGGCACTACACTGACAATGGGTGTCACAACTGCTCACTTCCCACAGAAAAAAAACAGGTGTGTCTGGAAATATGCATGTTTCTACACTGTTTGTCATCTGTGTCTTTATTTGTTACTCAGCTGATGTTTTTTGAATATGTGTGCATGTACTCATGCAGGCATGTTTAGTTTCATAACTGCTCTCTCTCTCTCTCTCTCTCTCTCTCTCTCTCTCTCTCTCTCATGTGCAAATTAAATAATAAAGCATTTTGAAATAGACAGTGAAAACGGAAGCTTACCAAGGGCCTTCATGACATCGTCAAAGTTCTCATTCTTCACCATCTCCCATGTTCCATTGTAGTCTGCTGGCATTTTGGTGCGTAGTGTGCGCGTGTGTGTTTGTTCAGTAAGAGCGTGTGTTAAGAGGGTCGATTAGGGTTTGGAGGTAGTGAGTAGGCTAAGCAATGAGAACAGTAGTTTCAGCTGTTTTTATATCTGCTTGATGTGTGTACGTGTGTCTATGTGTATGTGCGTGTGTGTGTGTGTGTGTGTGTGTGACACAGAGTGGACATAAAGGACAGAGTTCTTGTGATAACGCTCATTATCGTCATCCTAAGGAGGAGGGGCTGTTGGGTGGGCTGCACTTAACTCTTGGATCTCAGCCTCTTAACAGACTGAGAGGGTCATTAATGCTATCTAATGCAGACAGAGAGAGAGAGAGAGAGAGAGAGGGGGGGGGGGAGTGAGAGAGAGAAAAAGAGAGTGAGAGAGAGAGAGTGGCAGAGAGACAGATAGTCAGAAAGTGACAGAGAAAGAGAGAAAGAGAGAGAGAGAGACAGAAAAAGAGAGAGAGACAGAGGGAGAGAGTGACAGATAGGCACAAGGGTTGAAGGTTCTTCACAGTCATTACGTACACATATTGCTTTATCAGAATCACACAAATCTAACAAACTTAGTTCATGTTTGAATTTGCACAGCCATAGCATGAAACACATTAGTAATATTCATTTGATTTAGTCATGCTTAATCAATGGTATTTTACAGTACAAAACGGTTTGTGTAATGAACACTCTTCACCATTATTAAACACATGAACCATTTCCTATGTCTGTAAGAACGGAGATCTCGCTGTATTCCGATAACATGGATAAGATATCGACACTATCTCACTGGTGTTTATGAACTCTATAAACATGAGAAAGATTATGGAGCAGGAGATGGATCTAAATGATTATCTCTGAATGTGAAGGGTTGTACATCATTACCTTTGATCAAGAGCCTTGATCACAGACCACGCACCTCCCGACCAATGTGACGGGGACAAGGGCTTTCTCTGCCTGTACCCTCTGTACTTTGAACATCAGTGAGGAACCTCCTCTTCTGATTCTTCCCAGCAGTTGTCTCTCTGCTGACCAGATGTGCTTTGGAGCAGGCAACTAGGCAGTCAGAGAGAGAGGAAGGGAGGGAGGAGACACAGTCCTCTGAATGGTTTGTTTCCAATGATTTGTTTTGTCACCGTGTCCATACAACTCAGCTCCTCGCTGAGAGTAAAGTTGGCAAACTCTGCGTCTTCTCTGTCTCCTCCTCATCCATCTCTTTCTCTGTATCGCTTCCTTCACTGGTGTTGAACCAGATCAGAGGCACGATACTAAGTGCCTCGTTCGGTAGGGTCCTCACCAGTCTCTCCAGTCCCGTGGTGACACTCCAGACTATCCAGTGGCTTCCCTCTTCCCTTCCCGTTTCCCTCTTCAGCTCCCCCAGAGCTCAGTCACCCAGCTTCAGACTCAGGCCAAGCAAATTTCCCCTATTTGATCCAAGCCCAGAGTTAGGACACTTCTGTGCTTCTGCACGGAGGTGCCGTTTTGTCTGTCTCCCAAGTTGGCTTTTGGCTGCCTTTTGAGACAACTCCTCCTTCTCTTTCCCCACTGAATCCCATGACCAAGAACCTGCCTTTTCTAGTACCAGACCTGGAGGTACCTCCTCCCAAAGGTCTTCGTGAGCCACAGTACTCAAGGCTTGTGCTGGAGAGGTCACCATCTCACACTCTTCCTGTTTCAGTGTTGTTCCCTGCCCCTACAGAGTGCCCTTCAAACACAGTGGCTGAATCAATAGCAGTTCCTGTTTTCGAGGTCACCTCCTTGTCTGGCCTAGCCCCAGACGAAGCAGCAGCAGCAGCAGCAGCAGCACTGACTGAGTCTTCCTAAAAAGAAGCTGTCCCAGAGCTTGGGGGTTTCCCCTGCCGAGATCGCACTTGAGCTGGTTATGGCTGTTACAATTGCTCTTAAAGTGGTGGCACCAGAAGCTACTGAAGCAAATTCAGAGCCTGGTATCCCTGTTGCGTGCCTGCCGCCCCTGCCGCAAAGGTTGAGGGTCCCTGCTGAAGTTGCTGTAGATCCTGAAGCACAGGTCGCTGAACGTTGTAAGCTCTGAAGCTCCTGCTATGAGGTATTATTTTCTGCTGTTCCGGCAACCCCTGAGTCTCCAGTTGTTGGATTTGCTGTCCCAGGGTGTCCAGCTATGGAGCCTAGCACTATCCCAGTGCTTACCCCAGTGACTGTCCCTGTTTCTGAGTCTTCTCCAGAATCTTCTCTTGAGCTTGCTCAAGAAACAGCTCCCATTCATGGGCCTGCTCTTGTCCCTGAGCCTGTTCAGTAGACTGTTTCAGCCCCAGAGAAGGTCTCTGATCCTGTCCCAGAAGCAGCTCCTGTTCCTGAATCCATCTTCAAGTCTGCTCTGAAAGCTTCAGTTCCTCCTGGATGGACTTCAGTTCATCGTAACCGCTCCCCAACTTCTAATAAGTTTCCAGGTTTTCCTGAGTGTATCCCTGGTCCACCTGAGTCTCCCGGTCTTCCCAGGTCACCCTGAGTTCCTCCATCCTCCTTCCTCCTTCATCCTCCTTCTCTTGTCCTCAAGGGACATTCGTGGTGGGCAGAGTCCTGTGGGGACTTTAGTCGGTTCCTCTGTTGGCCACCTGGGGGAGTCATGGGCCTCTAGGGCTTCAGAGACTGCAAATGTCCAATGCTGTTGGTCGCAGCTGTGTGTAGATCATTTTGTGTAAGTTTTGTGTATAAGGGAAGCAGAAGTGAAACAACATAGAGGCCATATTATGACATTCCATGGGATCAGTCTTTTGTACAGAGAAGAAACAGTAAGCACCATATCGTTAAACATGATGGGAGATTTTGAAGTAGAGAAAGTACAGAAATGTCATGCTGAGAAGTATGAAATGAGCTAGCTTTATCAATTATTGTTCATATTTAAGGGCATCTGAGACGGTTGTTTTCGATGTAAAAAAGTGTGCAATGAACACCACTTTGGAAGATGAAACAGACAGTGCACCTGAGAAGTAAGTGTTTGTACGAGTGTGTGTGTGTGTGTGTATGTGTGTGTGTGTGTGTGTGTGTGTGCATGTGTGTATCTTATTAGGTCCTGAAGATAATAAGTCTCTTGATTTCTTAAACTTCAGTTTAGTCTCTGATCTTACCCTAGTACTGATGACTGTTGAGGTGGCAAGAAGTATATAAATGGCGTGTGTTGTGTTTGTCTCCATCTTATGGTGAAGCCTCACAGTGTTATTATTTTGTGCTTGAGAAATATTACATTCAGCTCTCGCTGTGCCTCTAAGAGAACACACATACACACAGATAAACATTTAGGCTTAATGTCACATTTGTCATGTGACCAAGGCTTCCTAGACTCAAATTCTTGTGTTTTGTTTGTATCACATGTCTGTGGATTTTTTCAGCCTAAATGATCTGTATGCATGTGAATATGTATGAGTAGGTCTGAGAAACACATCTGTTTTTTTTTTTCTGTCCTTAATTTCTGATAAACACTGATTCTCTAACGCATGTGAATAAGACTTACTGTAAGATTTACTGGTAGGGTTCAGAAAAAAATTCAAGTATAAAAGTAATCTACCTCGGATTAATGAAAATCTGTGGAAACTGTTGAAGAATAGAGATTCAGCATTAGGCTAAGCTATTAAATCTATGAGAGACAGACATGCTGATTTATAAAGGCTTGAGGAACAAACCTATTCAAGAACTGAGATTCGCCAACTCACGTTTTTATCTTCTCTTAATGAACGAGGTAAAAGGTAATAGTAAATTAATTTGGAAAAATATTAATAATCTCACAAGGCGGGAACAACATTTTTTTGGGAGATTGTCAGATCAAAGCTCAGGGAAAATTTATTGAAAATAATATTTCCATTGCTGCTACTTTTAACAGCTTCTTTCTTGAGTCTGTTTATGAGTGAGGTAAAAAAACAACAACTTGAAAATGGAACTGGATATTGTCCCTATAGATGCTACAGGTCAGGGTTTTGATCTGGTTACGATCGATGAGCCACAAATGGATAAAGTCATCAGCTCCTTAAGGAGCTCTTAATGCAGAGGTGCTTTTCACTTTGATTACCATGCTTATTAAAAAAAACACAAAGATACTTTAACTCCCCTCATTGCTCATATAATTAACCTGTCAATTAACTACAGTATTTTTCCTAGTAACTGAAAACATGCCATTGTTACTCCTATTTTTAAATATGGACACCTCCACGAAGCCAGCAACTATAGACCCAGAAGCATACTGCCGGTACTTTCAAAGGCTGCCGAGAAAGTTACCACTGAACACCTGACAACCTGATCTCAATACAACCAATGCTGGTTTACACCACGTGCACTTTGGCTTCAGAAAAAATTATTATACTGAAACAGCTGCCTTACACCTAATAGAGCAAAGAAAATCTAGATAAAGGAGTAGTAGTCAGTGCTGTATTTTCAGATCTTAAATTTTTAGGAGCTTTTGATGCGATTAATCATGATGTTCTTATCTCTAAACTTTCAAAGTTTCATTTTTCATCTAGAGCAAAGGTGTAGATGTCTTCATATTTATCTAATAGGATGCAATGTGTTAAAGTTAATGATCCACGGTCTAACAGCATGAAGTTCACAATGGGTGTACCTCAAGGACCGGTGTTAGGTCCCTTATTGCTTAGTCTGTACATTAATGATCTTCCACAACAGTGCCATGGGATAGAATTTCAAATGTATGCT
The DNA here is from genome assembly GCF_902362185.1 of Chanos chanos. Lineage (NCBI taxonomy): Eukaryota > Metazoa > Chordata > Actinopteri > Gonorynchiformes > Chanidae > Chanos > Chanos chanos. Next base: position 6,319,410 of record NC_044500.1, on the reverse strand, counting down.
GATGACACTGTTGTATACACATATGCAAAAACAGCTGAGCTAGCAGCTGAGAAGTTAACTACTGCTATGGAAATGATCGCTGAATGGCTTGATCAATCCTGTCATAGCTTGAAGATTAATTAGACAAAAGGTATGTCCCTCTCCAAAACTAATGTACAGCCACCTAATGTTGACCTTTTCATTAATGGTGAAAAGATCGATATAGTTACTGAACTTCTTGGTGTAATTTTGGATCCAAATCCTAATTTTAAGAAACATGTCAAGAAAATGATAAAAAAATTTTAGACAAATTAGAAACTCTCTCTCTCTGTGGATGCAGCCAAGATACTGATGCATGATATGATCCTTTCCACATGTCTTATTGTATTACATGTTGGGGGCAGGCTGGAGAAACAATTATTAGACCACTGTAATCCTTGTATAAACAAACCTTAAAAATTCTGGATAAAAAGCCATTTCAGTATCATCACTGTAAGACATTAGAGAAATATTATCTTCTGAGCGTTGAGAATTCTACACTTTTGTAAAATCTGTGTCTAGTGTATAAAATTTTAAATGGTTTGGCCCCTCCTTCTCTACATGATTTTTGTTTGCTGTTGATTGGAAAACTCTGTAAAATCCACAAGAATCAGGCCAGAAACACACACACACACACGCACACACACACACACACACAAAACTCACACCAGTCACTGGGGAAATTCCTTCTCTGAGGCGTAAACTCTTTCACTTTATTCCTTTATTTTACATATGAAGACAATCTGGTTTTTAAAGTACACAACACACAGTGAGCTCCGCCCACCAACAGGTTGATGGTTAAGAAGGAAAACATGCACATCCACAGAAAGTGAAAACATGACCTGTGACATTGTTTCAGTGGCAGGAGACAAATCACATACAGGAATATAATCTTCAAAACACAGACTACAAACACAGTAAGTACTGATTATGGTTTTAATCAGGAGATAGAAAAGCCTTCAGTTACAGTGTCAATGTATACAGCCTGTTCAGGAGGAGTTCACCAGCACTAAGCAAACACACGTGATTCAGTTAAACGGGTTCCCGATTTGTGTCTAATTATAAAATCAGCTGTTTGGAACAAAGGTCTGTTGCAAAAAATCTTTTATGTATATTTATTCATCTTAATAATAATAGAAGAGTGAATCTTCTCCTGAAGACCTATAACTATATAAGTACATACACTACTTTTATAACTTCTTATAACATGTATACTTATGCACATATTGTCCGATCAAGCTGTAATTCCCAGAAAGATCACCCTGTCTTGCCAAACCAGTTTGTGGAGCTTGTCATGTTGGGTTGTCGCGTTCATTTTAGCTCTTAGTCTTACATGAGGTTTGTTTACTGGGGTGGAGCCAGTTGAGAGCAGTAATACGGCTCAGCCCTTCTCCCTGAGAAGATGCACTGGTAACTGGACTATTGGTTGGAATGGTTAGCTCACTTGCTAAGGCAAATGACTCTGTTCTCTGAGGGCTGGGGGGTGAATCTGTCTCATATGAGCTTTTTAATCATTCAGTTCTTTTTTTTCCTGCCTTTGGCCTTCACATTCTGCTCGGGACACTCCGAATAAATCTTACGGTTTACCGTTTTGATGGTGTTAAATCAATCATGTTATGGTTTCAGGACTTTTCTCTTACTGAACACAAAAATCATTTTTATGTTCTTTATCAAGAGAGACATGTCTACTGATAGTTTGAAAATATTATAATGCTATGGCCACAAGTTCCCTCTCATGAAACAAACTATTATCAGTCTGAATTTCTACATTTGTAAAAATCTAAACGTTTTTGCCTGGAAGAAGAGAACAATGCGAGCAACTACAAAACAATTTGTGTCTGTTAACATTAATTCTTTTTTCACATTGCTATTTATTATATTATTACTATTAATTTTTTCCTTAGTGAACTGTGTGTCATGCATGTTTAACTGTATCGTGAGCTATTTTTTTGGATGTTAAACTTCGTGCATTGTATCCACAGGTTTTTTAATGTGGGGTTTTAAGACAGCCCTGGCCTTACTTGTCTGTATCTCAGGAAAGGAAGACAGTCTCTAAAATGAGTCACATTAAGGAGGATGAGGGGCAGCTCACTGCATCCAAAATTCAGCAGCATGACATGTAAGTATGTGTGTGTGTGTGTATACAAGGGTGTGTGTGTGTGTGTGTGTGTGTGTCTGTGTTTACATAAGAATGTATATAAGGCAGTGTGAAGAGATTAGCAACCATCCAAAAAAAAAAAGACTCTTGTGTGTTTATGTTAAAGGCCAGTCAGTCAGGACACATTACCTGAAGCCAGATGTGTGTCTATGAAGCATAACAGGTCTCTGAATAACCTAGTAGAGTTCAAAAAAGGAGACTTTCCTCCTGAACACAGGTAAGATTTCATCAAATGTAAATACGTTCAATACAGACTTCTTGATGGAAATCCATGGGACTTGTTTATCTGTTTGCAGCTGTAATTGAAAGTATATACTAAATTAGACAGAACAGCATTTCTAAATATATGAATGTCTGTAACAGCTTGAGTGTATATGTGAGCGTATGTGCTTGCGTGTCTGTTGTCTGTGTGTACGTATGTGTATATATACATACTACACACACACACACACACATACATACATACATACATACATACATATATATACATACACCCTTTCAAGTTTTTATGTTTCAGACTCATCTTAAAATGGATTCAATTCATTTTTTTTCTCATCAATCTACACACAGTACTCCACAATGACAAAGCCAAAACAGGTTTTCGGAGTGTTTTTTTCATTTATTAAAAAGAAAAGACTGAAGTATCCCGTTTACATAAGTATTCAGACCCTTTGTTATGACACATGCAAAAGCGCTCTGGAGCATCCTACTTCTATCAATTGTCCCTGAGATTCTTCTACAGCTTGACTGGAGTCCACCTGTGCCTAAATGAACTCATTGGACATCATTTGGAAAGGCACACGCCTGTCTATGTAAGGTCTCGAAATGGTCTTGAAAGGGTCTGAAAACTTTCCGCATGCACCGTATATCACTGACATTAGAGTAAATCTGACAGACTAAATTAGCCGTCACCATTTGAAAAAAAATATCCTTTAAACAGAGTATTTTGCTTTGAGCTCATTTCAGGAACTTTCATAATGGATAATAAAATGAGTAAATAATTGAAGGAGCTGATGTGTGTGTGTGTGTGTATGTGTGTGTTTGCATGTGTGTTAAAGCTCCATGCAGCAGCAGAGATCAAACTCACCTATACCCAGCTGTGTGTCCATGAAGAGTGACAGATCCCTGGACAACCCACCAGAGTTCAAGGACGGAGACTTTCCTCCTGAACACAGGTAGGTTTTCATCACAGTTATGTTATATTTACTCCAGTCTTCTTGATAAAGATCTGCAGTACCAGTACGAACTGGAATAGGTTGGCTGTTTGTTGTGATTTAAAAACATATACTCACTAAATTACTTAATGAAGATCTATGTTAATGCAGTTTGCTTCAACGCACACACACACACACACGCACACACACGTGCACTTAAACACGTGCACATACACACACACATGCATACGCACACAAACACAAACACAGACACACACACACACACACAGTTAAATAACTGTTTATTGTGCTTAAAAACATAATTAAACAACACTGGTTATTATATTACTCTCTGCAACACCTTGAATGTTCTCTGTTCGCGCGCGTGTGTGTTTGTGTGTGTTAAAGCTCCATACCGCAGCAGCAGAGATCCAACTCACCCATACCCAGCTGTGTGTCCATGAAGAGTGACAGATCCCTGGATGCACCACCAGAGTTCAAGGGCAGAGACTTTCCTCCTGAACACAGGTAGGTTTTCATCACAGTTATGTTATATTTACTCCAGTCTTCTTGATAAAGATCTGCAGTACCAGTACGAACCGGAATAGGTTGGCTGTTTGTTGTGATTTAAAGCATATACTCACTAAATTACTTAGTGAAGATCTATGTTAATGCAGTACACCTCAACACACAAACACACGCGTGTACAGAGAACATTCAAGGTGCAGAGATTAATATAATAACCAGTGTTGTTTAATTATGTTTTTAAGCACAACAAACAGTTATTTAACTCTGTGTGTGTGTGTGTGTGTGTGTGTGTGTGTGTGTGTGTGTGTTTGTGTGTGTGTGTGTTAAAGCTCCATACAGCAGCAGAGATCAGACTCACCTACACCCAGCTGTGTGTCCATGAAGAGTGACAGATCCCTGGATGCACCACCAGAGTTCAAGGACGGAGACTTTCCTCCTGAACACAGGTAAGTTTTCATCACATCGAGAATTTCACCAGATCACATTTATTACACTCTTCCTGATAAAGCACTATGATAAGGAACACTTGATATGTTTCACTTCAAACTGGAAGCTGTGATGAATAATATCAGCTCTAAGTCTAAAACTTAACATCGAAACAAAATTTTAATTTTCGTATGTGACTTTGGACTCTATATCTAACTTTTCAATAACTCCTGTTATTTATGACTTGAAGATCAAATTCTGTCTGTAGTGTCCATAGGGAGAGATCAGACAGTGAGTCCAAGAAGATGAACAAAACAGAAGAAAAAATCGGCAACACAGAGGGAGAGTGTTCTACAGATGGAAGGTAGGATCACAACTATGACCATGCTCACTTTAGGGAATGAGAAATCCACTTGAGTTTTTGAGAAACTCTTTCACCTGCAATTTGCTGTTTTCCTGTTTGAGGGGGGGGGAAAGCCCAAGTTCATATATACAAGTTCAATAAAATATTAAATCAAAAAATATTGCGGTGTCAAGCAGACAAACAAATCCTAGCATGTGATATCATTGAATCTTTCTATCATCTCACCAATCACTGCAGCTGTGGTCTTATAGAAAGGTTATTAGTAAGAGTCTACAAATTTTGGATTAGTAACTTCCCCTTTGCTGTGGAGGAGTTGACATGCTGTAGATCTTCAAAAATACTGCATCGTTGCAAAGAGGCTTTCAGTGCATCCAGTGTCACATCAAAGTGGAGAAACAGGAACTTTAATTTAAGGTGCCTGGTCTACGGGACCTGGCACAAAGCCCGACCGTGTCAGTAAATGGCCTGGAAAACATCCTGACCGATCCACTGCTTGCCTTATAAAATTCCATCATGTAACAGAGCCTCCAGGATCCTGAACTAAGTCATTCACCCCTGTCAGCAAAACAGTTCTGAAGGCTAAAATAAATAATGAATTCATAATAGACTAACTGTTTCAAAACTACACTGAAAAATTAATTAGTCTTTAAGATACTGCATGTATTTTGTGTAAGTCTGACAAACTGTATAATGTTCCTGTTCCTGTGCACAGATATGAATCTACATTGGGTGAGACTGAAGACCATGAGAGGTTCAAATCAAAACTGAGACAGAAGCATCAGTGTGTTTGTAAAGGTTTAACAAAGCAGGGAAACCCTACACTTCTCGATGAGATCTTCACAAACCTATACATTGTTCAGGGTAAATGTGAAGAAGTCAATAATGAACATGAGGTCAGACAGATTGAGACAGCATCCAGGAGAACAGCAACAGAGGACACACCAATCAAATGCAATGACATATTTAAACCCTTACCTGGACAAGACAAACCCATCAGAACTGTGCTGACAACAGGAGTCGCTGGCATTGGAAAAACAGTCTCTGTACAGAAGTTCATTCTAGACTGGGCTGAAGGGAAGACCAATCAGGATATCCACTTCATCTTTCCACTTCCTTTCAGAGAGCTGAATTTGATGAGGGACCAAAAACACAATCTAATGAGTTTACTTCACGGCTCCTCCATGGAATGTGAATTGTTTGACAATAATAAGTATAAAGTTCTTTTCATCTTTGATGGCCTAGATGAGGGCCGACTTCCTCTGGATTTCCAGAACAATGAGACATTGAGTGATGTAACAGAATTAACCTCAGTGGATGTGCTGCTGACCAACCTCATCAAGGGGAATCTGCTTCCCTCTGCTCTCATCTGGATAACCTCCCGACCAGCAGCAGCCAATCAAATCCCTTCTGAGTGTGTTGACCAGTTCACTGCAATACAAGGCTTCAATGACTCTCAGAAGGAAGAATATTTCAGGAAGAGAATCAGCGATCAAAATCTAGCCAGCAGAATCATCTCACACATGAAGTCATCAAGGAGCCTGTACATCATGTGCCACATACCCGTGTTTTGTTGGATTTCAGCCACTGTTCTAGAGAGAATGTTGGGTAAAAATGACAGTGGAGAGATCCCTAAAACTCTGACTCAGATGTACACACACTTTCTGTTCATTCAGATCAAAGTCGTACGAGACAAGTTCAGTGAGAGCGAAGAGACAGATAAAGAAATGATCTTCAAACTGGGACGACTGGCTTTTCAGCAGCTAATGAAAGGCAATCTGATCTTCTATGAGGAAGACCTGAGACACTGTGGCATTGATGTGAAAGAAGCATCAGTGTACTCAGGAGTGTGCACCCAGATCTTTAGAGAGGAGTTAGGGCTGTACCAGGGGAAGTTGTACTGCTTCGTACATCTGAGCATTCAGGAACATCTTGCAGCTCTGTATGTTTATCTTTCCTTTGTCAATGAGAACAAAATAGTAATTAACCAGGGTCCACTCTCTGTGATTGGAACTAAGATCAAAGGTGTTACAGTTTCTGCCTTACACAAAAGTGCAGTGGATCAAGCCCTGAAGAGTAAGAATGGACACATGGATCTTTTCCTCCGCTTCCTTCTGGGCCTTTCACTTGAGTCCAATCAGATTCTCTTACAGGGTCTGTTTACACAGACAGGAAACAGCTCACAGGGCAATAAAGAAACAGTCCAGTACATCAAGAAGAAGATCAGAGAGAATCGATCTCCAGAGAAAGTCATCAATCTGTTCCACTGTCTGAATGAACTGAATGACCATTCACTTGAGGATGAAATTCATGAATGTTTGACCTCAGGAAATCTAACTGAGGCAAAACTCACGACTTCTCAGTGGTCTGCTGTGGTCTTTGTATTACTAACCTCAGAAAAAGAGCTGGATGTGTTTGACTTGCAGAAATATATAAAAAAATATACAAATATGTCAGGTTTCACACAAGATGAAGTTCTACTGAAGCTGCTGCCAGTGGTTAAACTATCTAGAAAATCCAAGTAAGTAATGAATAAATTCCCTTTCATTTCATTCAAGAAGATTCCCCTTTCAGCAGCTAATGCATGTAAGCTGCAGTTTTTCAAAACACTTTGCGATGAAAACATTTGAAGTGACTTCTATTTAAAACTAATTTTAAAATATGGGGTTTCCGACACAAATTTCACTTTTGTTCTAAGATGACATTAATGCTGCATTTAAAGAAAAAATTATGATGAAAATAAGTGGGAATCAACCATTAATTTCCATATAAATTCAATAGTAAATGCCTGTTAGATTCTCAAGAACGAAAAAAGCTGTCCAACAATTAAAAAATGAATTGAATTAATTGTATAATTTGTTGTGTTTAACCCTGATTAATTGGAATTTTGTGAAACACACCCTTAGCTGTAGAAATAACTGAAGTTATTTCAGTTTAACAAAATCAGCATTGGGTTTATGTGCCATTTGTGTTAAAAAATTAAGATGAAAAGAAAACTGCAGTGGCCACAGTTTGCAGTCATGTTTTTTCTTAGATGTAAGGGTCTGGTACCACCCGGAAATGTTATGTTCATACATGCTGAGGGGATTTCGCTGTTAGGCTGATGACTTGCATTCAGGTCAGAACTATTGAATAGAAGAATAGCTGACAAACACAGGAATTAGACAGCTCTGAGTTCTGACTGTAATTATCCACCAGACTGTTTTAGGGAATGCTGCCTAGGTTTTTCATTGCAAGCACCATCATATCATCAATTAATATTCAGTACTTTTATTTAGTGTGATATTTTTTCCGTCTGGTGTATTGTAAGTATTTTATTTAATAATTAATTTGCGCACTTTTGTTTTTAAAACAAGAAGTTCCTCAGTCTAAGTGAATCCTTAATTGCACGACATGGTTTGGACCCCGAATCAAATTTTCCCATACAACTCTCTCTGTCCAAAGTCTCTGAAGGAAATATTCATATTTTCCATGTTTTGTTTTTTTTTCTCCAAGTCTGAGTGGTTGTGTCCTGACAGAAAGAAGTTGTGGAGCTCTAGCCTCAGCTCTCAGTTCACACTGCTGCAGTCTGAGAGAGCTTGAGCTGAATTACAATAACCTGCAGGATTCAGGAGTGAAGCTGCTCTCTGCTGGACTGCAGAATCCTAACTGTAAACTGGAGAAGCTGAGGTAAAATGATCTCTTTGAGAGTCACACATGACCTTCCCTTCACTGCAGCCCATTGTCAGGAAGTGAGTTTGTGATGCATGTTTGTACACAAGAAGATTATCTGAAGAGTTTTAATTATAATCATGTAAAGCAAAAACCCCCTCACTATGCGAATAGAGCAAAACTTTGGATCGCTGAAGAATGTGATAAATAAAAACAAGACACTCTTTAACAGTTAATTTATACTGTAGATTATTACAGGGTCCACCTGACAGTTTGAAAATCTTACTAAAAATTATTAAGATGACACAACAGAAGCTTCCGCTTTCTGGTTTGTTTCTCAGCGCGTTATCATTCTTTCAGAAGAGTGGACATATTACATACAGCATGAAGTACATGTATGAAAATAACCAATGCTTTTTTCAAAACATTTTGAAAAGCTTTTCTCTTTCCCACCATCTCAGAAAATGGAATTACCAATTTGAACTATGTAACATACAGGATTAATTTTGTGGAGATTTTCTGAATTACAGTTGAGCTGATGTTCTTTGTGTGTTTGTGTATATTTGGAATGCCTACTGAGACATGAATTTGTCATCACTGTTTTTATCTCAGACTGAGGGATTGTAACCTGACAGAGCAAAGCTGTGCAATTCTGACCTCAGCTCTCAGTTCAAACCCCAACAGTCTACAAGAGCTGGACCTAAGTCACAACAATCTGCAGGATTCTGGAGTGAAGAAGCTTTCTGTTGCCCTGGAGAACCCTCACTGTAAACTGAAGATACTGAAGTAAGTCCATCAATGTGTGGGTCACACTTCACTTCCTTTTGACCCCAAAGCATTCCATTATCTTTCAGAGATATATTAATAAGAAGAAGAAAAGGAGAAGAAAAATTTGAAGATGTAGGGAAGAGTGACCTCCAGCCCATATCACTCTGTCAACTGAAAGACTTTGAGACATCCTCCAACTGGTTTAAAGACCTGAAAGCTTTTGATAAATTCTTCACAGAACTGGCTATAAGGCTGCTCTGGCCTTCTGTCACATGATCTTAATTTTCCTTTTAGACATCTGTAAAACAAACCGAAATGGAACCAGAGTGGTGTGTAGTAAAATGGGAACATAGCTATGTTAGAGCATTTTTCTTTGTCTCTTCCTCACGTCGAACAGGGATGATTTAACACTGATTAGACTGTCATCATTTGCATTTTAGTTTATCATGTTTTCTGTGTGAGTCGACTTATTTTTCTTCTGTGTGTTCTCTCTCTCTATGCTGTGTGAGCATATGGATGAAAATATAATATTTGGATGTATCTTTATATTTGTCTTCAAGGCTGCGTGACTGTAAACTGACAGGGGAAGGTTGTGCAACTCTGGCCTCAACTCTCAGTTCAGACCCTTCCAGTCTGAGAGAACTGGACCTGAGTGTGAATAATCTGCAGGATTCAGGAGTGAAACTGCTCTGTGCTGGAGTGCAGAGCCCTCACTGTAAACTGGAGATACTGTGGTCAGTAGAAAGTTAATGGTGAAGATATAATGACAAATGTTAGTCTGAGTGTATGATGAGTCAGAATTGGAGATGAGCACAAATGACAAAATCAATAAATCGAACAAGACTGAAGATGCATAAATGCATAAAAGACTTGTATAATGCTTGATTAATACTTGCTTCTTCTTGAGATATACTAGCTCCTACATGCACGTTTATTAATCTTCATGTTGGAAGTACTTCCAATTTGAAAACTCTATTACTCTGAATATCTGAAGTTTTCTCTGTTATCTGAAAAGTGGAATGGCTTGGATTGCGCTCAGTAACAGTAATACTTATATCTGTTATACTCACAGAGTATGTGTGCATCTTTTTATTTTTTTAACACACTAAAATTCTGCATATGAAACCAAGTGTTCACAAAATGTGTTTTAGAAAAGTAACAAATGAATAATCAGTTGATTTCTCTCAAAAAAGATTCACTGTTGAACTGAGATTTGCATCCTAAGCTGAAGGTATGAAACATGTTCCACTGTTCTCCTGCAGTGTGGACAGCTGTGGTGTCGGTGATGAAGGCTGTGCTGTTCTGGCTTCAGCTCTGAGATCAAACCCCTCACACCTCAGAGAGTGTCACCTGAATTCAAATCTCATGAGCGACTCAGGAAAGAATCTTCTCTCTGCTCTACAGGATGATCCACGTTGTAAACTGGAGATATTAGAGTGAGTAATGACACATTTAAATGAACTAAAACTTCTTATCATCATAATAACTACACATGCATACTGTACTCAGTGTTCTCAGTAACTTTGGGTTGGTGTAATTGTCTTTGAGTGCTCAAGATAATAGGTCTCTTGATATCCTAAACTCAACTCCAGCGTAGTCTCCGATCTTGTACGAATTCCTTAATGTTAAACGGTTTGGGGGATTAACGACATGAATATGCATAACACATCTCTTTTGCTGTTCTTAGGTTAAAGCCTGAGCCTGTAAATGATCTGAAAAAGAGGGTAAGAAAATCTAGTTCGGATTTAAACTGAATGGGCATCAAAGACTCATGAGATCAGAGACATGAAAGTGAAGCTTGTGGTGGAGCTGAACACATCTTACTACAGTTACTCGGAGACGGTAGAGAGCCGATTTGGAGAGGACCACCCTGTGTACATACATAAACACCACTGTCACTCAGCCCTCCGATATCCTCTCATCAAGCAGTGGGTTTAGGAAACCCACACTGCTCTACTCCAACCTTAATATGAAATATGAATGAGTTAATCCATATACAGTTACTGAGGTTTGTACAGATATCTAGGAGTTGCTGCTTAAATGAAAGGATATTTCAGGTTACACACAGTGCAATGAGTGTATTGTTTATAAACCACGCGCATAATCAGTTTACATAAATTTGATTTGAGGATAAGTCCCTGTAACCTACAATAAAGAAACATGGTTTTGTTCCACTATACTACCCCATATATCAACTATATATCCAAATGTTAAATATGAGTATTTTATATCATTTCCAATATTGTAGTGTGTATCATGCTCTTGCAGTTGTAGCTTTGGATTCCACTTGTATCTTCAAGTATGTTTATTTAAATCCCAATATCACTGTTTACAGTCTCAAAGGGCTCTACATGCCCACAGGTTTCCAGCAACCAAAGCAGAGCAGCACTCCCTGACTTAATCCTCATAGCGGGCAAGAAAAAACTCCCCAATAAACCCAGATGATAGGGAAAAATAGGAGAAATCTATAAAATTATTTTCTTTATTTAAGTGCTAATGAGTATGTTAAATGCAATGTAAGATAATTAAATTCACTCCTCACCTTTTTCACTTTGATTTTGTTACTAGGTAAAATAAAAAGCCTCATGTTTATACTAAGAAGTGATTGGGGTTTTTTTTCTTTTTTCTTTACATAATTAGGGTTAAATCATTGGAATTCAGCAGCTCTTGCAGAAAGTGTTGAAATAACAAATTGTCCCATTTGGGACACGATACTTTGTGTTTAAGGGCACATGTAAGGGACTTCCATCAAACACAGATGTGTGTACAGAGGAAGAAAGATCTCAGCGTCCCTGTGAATTTAAGACACAAAGAATGACCTAGCCTCCAAGGGTTGCATGTACAAGACCTGAAGTTGTACCACAACATGCACAAGCTCTAATATTTGTGGTTTATGATTTTCTTTACTAGTGTAGAGTATAGAGGCATAGATTTATTAAATGTGTTTGAGAGTTTCTATTTGGCTGTACCTTTGGTGGTTCCTTTATCTATTTGGCTCTACCTTTAGAATGTAACAGAAGTTTGCAGTAATGTGTGAACAATCTGGATTCAGACAGAGCTGAAGAGGAGAGAGACATTAAGGCCATGTACTGTATGTAATTCCTATCATTCTCTGGTGATGAATGAAAGTTGATGAAAGAACATACTGCAGAAAACAAAAGCTTGGATTTTGCCATTAATCTAGTCAATGCATGAGCTCTGACAAATCCCACTGAAAACAAAAAGCCTTTGGGCTGTTTAGGTTTGTGAATATGTAAAGGGATCATTTAAGAGTTTAAGCAGACTTCTGAACATGGTAAGTTGTAGGTAAAGAAAACCACACAGCAAATGTCATCATTGTCTTCATTCATGAGATTCTTCAGAGGAGTAGCTAGAAAGGACCACAATATGCATTTGGGAGCTAAATTCATAGTATAATTTGTCGGCAGAGTATTGTGAATGAAGAGGAAATTAAATTCAAGGACAAGGCTGGTTTAGCCTCGGATGAGCTATTGATCGAAGCACATGCACAAATGCAAAATAAAACAAGATATACAAAACTAACCCAGCGAGTTAAGGATGTTTACTGGTGGTATCTGTCAGAGCCAACTTTTTTAAGTAACACTGCATACATCACTAAAACCTACAAGCCTTGTGGTCACTATTAATACCCCAGTAGCTGACGTCAAGTTAGCCAAATTAGCTATTCAACTGTTAGAAGACATTCGTGATACGAGTGAACCGAGAGTCGTTGTCAACTTGAAACATCGTGAATAAGTATCATTGTCAAGCCTGCACATACAGACGTATTTGGCAATTTGATGAGATTACACAGAGTTGCAACGTTACAATATTCGTTGTCCTGGCAGTTTGATGTCATGCTCTACCCATGCGTTTAACAAATTCAGTAACGTTATGTACAACTACATCTTCATTGTAATAATATCATCATCATCATCATTATTATTATTATTATTATTATTATTATAACTACTTCCTCTTAATTCCAAACCTGTGCGTACACAAAACATAAACAAACAAAGCATCAGCACGTTTTCGATAACATTGAGTCAGTTTGCAAATATACTTGACACGGCAGTGTGGCTACAGATTTCTTTGCCAATGTGTAATGTTATGCTAGCCGTGGCAGTCGTTAATCACCACAGAGACAGAGTTTAGATACTAAATGTTGTCACAGTCGGCATCTCTCCTTTAGCGTTTTTGACTTTCGAAAAGTGAAAAATACGACATCCCCCTGTAAACTTTGTGGATATCTGTTGTTAGATTTGCAGGTTCCATATGCACACCGTTTCGGCAGTTTCACTTATTCTGATTTGACAGGCGTACCGTGCCTAGTTACAGTTGCTATCGTAGGATTGGACAGTGGCTGTTCTAGGGAGGGGCTTAGCGAAGGGTCAATTCTACGCCCTTGGTCTAGACATGTAAAAATGAAAGTACGCACGCTTTATTTTCTGCAGAGAGCAGCAGATAAGTCTAGGCTGGCTGTAAACCGAAAGTAGGCTAACGTTTGCTGGTCTTTTTTTATTCGACTCCATTATAAAACTACGTCAGAGAAAGAGTGCAAAAGAACATAAATGGTGAGTCCAATTTTATATGGTATATCATATGGTATGATTAAATACTCTTCCATAAATATAAAGCTGCAAAACATATCCGTGTTTAGGAACTCGGAAGAGGTTGAAATATGAGCTGTTTACCCGGAATCCACCAATTTATCGAAGGATGAAATTATGCCAAAATGGCTATAGATGACTTTACGCGTTGATCTGTTCACGATGAATGTGGTTAAACGTGTTGATATGTAATGCAATACAAACGGTGTTATTCTTCCTTTTCAGAACAACTTCGCAAACTTTGTGTGTTCGTAGTTAATGTTTTCGTTTAATGGCGTCTTGGTTAATTCAGGGCGGGGCGTGGAACTTAAAGTTTCAAATGTCAATTGAATACTTTGATATGCGTTTGAGTAACAATTCATGTTAAAGTACTATGATAAGGTCACTTACATTTTCATTTTAGTCAGTAATTCTTTGGTGTTCAGACCATTTAGTCCAAACCTGTTAATCATAGCACCTATAACACCCAAACAAAGTAGCTATTTAGTCGTCCTCTGTTTACTTTCACATTCGCAGAGTTCACGGCTGGATTCAATTTTCTATAGCGAATATTAAACTGTGTCTAAAATGAGTCTCTCCGGAGACGATGGAGAGGACAGCACTTATTATATGGGGTAAGTGTTGGGATCTTTGCATGTGCGTGTGTTTGTGTATGTGTATGCGTCTTGGTCCGAGTGTGTAAGTACTGATGTCTATATTTAACTAATTCAGTTAGGTCAGTTGGGTCACGGACGGTTCATTTCAGGGTTTCTCTCATCAGGGGACATTTTTCCAACCACTGTTGCCATAGGCTTACACATTGTGCTGTGAAAATGTGTGTGTGTGTGTGTGTGTGTGTGTGTGTGTGTGTGTGTGTATGTGTGTGTGTGTGTGTGTGTGTGTATGTGTAATGAGTGAAACGAAGCCTTTGGCTTTCTGTGCTTGTCACAAAACGATTTATTGACAATTAACTAAAACAAAAAATAAGACAATCCATAATGACTGTGTCGTGATGTTTTAGAGGATGCCATGTCTAAACACCACTGTTTAAGCTAAGTTTACATTAAGTTTAAGTTTAAGTAGAACTTAAACCTAAACTTAAACTTAACTGTAGAACTCTAAACACAATAGGCTCATATCCTCTGGAGCTTCAGATGAGTTAGACTACAGTGTACAAAAGGTCATAGAAATACATTATTTTACCCAGCAATGGGCACATGCTAAGCACCATAGTATTCAGCATTACAGTAACGTGGGACTATACTGTATGATGGGAGGTTTTCACAATGCAGGATCAAGTTAAGAGTTGTGAATCTTGAATCTTGTGTGAGTTTCCCTCTGTTTTGTGTAGTATTGTATATTTAAAATGTATAAATGCATATGTGTCCCTCAGGAGAAGAGGCTCCATGGAAGAACCACCTGGAATCAAGCAGGACAGCTCTTCTCCTCTGCAGAGGTGAGACAAAATATGAACAAGTGTTAGAAAAAGAAAAACATTATTTTACCAGATATGAAGAATTAAAAAAGAGCCTTATTTACAAAAAATCTACAATAGTTATGCAAATCCTAACGTGATGTAGAACAGGCATAAATTGTGGCAACTCAAAAGACTGCGATAATTGAGGAAAGAATAAGTATGTCATTTGTGCCCATGTCCAGACTGGGAGCAAAAAGAGGGGAGTAAATAATATAAATTAATGGGGAAAAAAATACTTACACACACACACACACACACACACACACACACACATATATATATATATATATATATATATATATATATATATATCTCCAAAGTTCAAGTATAGTCAATTCAAGTATACTTCACAAAGTTCAAGTGAAGTTTATATATATTAGGGGTTTAACGGTACACAGAAGTCACAGTTTGGTTCACACCACGGTTTGGACATCACGGTTCGTGACTGGTTCGGTATAATGGGAAGTGTAAGGTTAGGTTTCTTTCGTTTATTTGAGCAGGAATTAGTGCAAGTTACAGTTTGTTCCACCTATGGTGTCGTATTGTCCCCCCGAGATAGTTGGTACAGCCTGTAGTGCATTACAGGTGCCATAGATTGGAAATCACGATTTTCCTTGCCCTTTTGAATTTATTGAGATGAATGTGCTATGGGAACATTGTCAAAGTATGAAAACATGCATTCTCCTCCTACAGCCGTATGATCTGTGTGAAGAAAACAAATCTTTTTACAGCCCGTTCTGAATTCCATGTGTTTGTGACATTACAATTGCACATGGCCGCCTACAGTGGTGTTTAGCCAATCGTAGGCTATTGACAGCCAGCATTTCCATCCATTATTCATTAGGAAATGCGGTGTACTTCTTAGTACAATGTACCGGTAAAGAAGGACATAAGGTCCTGGAAAAGTTATGTTGTCATTTGTTTACACCACAGTCAGATCCCAAATCTTAGACAGAAGAGACAAACCAATGAAAGAGTGAAATTAGAGACTCGCACTTGTGAGCTTTGGTTCCACGTTAGGTTAATCAATCTTCGCACCAAGGCTAACATGTATTCTCCGTACAACACAATGCAACGAACCACAACGTCCATACCGTGACGGTTCGGGGCGAAAACACATACCGTTTCACCCCTAATATATGTATATGTACTTGAAGGAGTGTTTTAATACATCATATTCTAGGTATGACTCTCATGCTTTATTATTTATTTGAAAGGATGAATAGATAATCTGAAACTCTTTTAAATATGTTATCTCATAGCCTGTTACCATTACCATGTATACCGCCTGTGTCTTGTTGAAGTCCCAAACAACAGGAGAGACTAAACTCACCTGAATCCATCTTTGTTTCTAGGGAGAGTACACAAATCCATGAAATCACATCTAAAGATGACAGAGGGAGTGATGTTCCACTGAGAGAGGTAAGATGCAAATTACACAAAAGTACAAGTCTTTGGAAAGCGTAAAGAGCAGCTTCTCTATCTCTCAAACAGCGAAAAGGCACTGTTTCACTCCTTGTGTCATATTCCAAGATTCACTTTATGGGATCCTGCATAATTAAATTATGTTTAAAAAGAAAAGCTGAGCTTGTTTGTTCTCTACCTTATAACTACTGATTACTATTGTTTTTCTGCCTGATCTGTATAGCTTTTGTGAATCTGTTAACATAATATCTATTGTTTTTTGTGTTAAGGTTTCAAAGTGTACACATAACATTGAATCAGTTACGTTAATATTAGAGAAAGCTATATTGAAGAAAATGTTTTGAATTTGAAGTTAACCTGTCATATCACAGACACTGAGAGAGAGGAGAAAAGGCAAGCTTGAAGAGGTAACACCAGAGCCTTCAATTGGGACCAAGTGTAGTGAAGTCCCAGAAAAGGTGAGAGAAACAGACTGTTTGTCAGACCATGTATCTGTGAGTGATAGCTAGGTGTTTCACAACAAAGAAGCTGTAGAACAGTAGTGAGACTGTACAACAGTAATGATCCTGTAGAACAGGGATGATCCCGTAGAACAGTGAGATCCTGTAGAACAGTGATGAGACTGTAGAACAGTAATGATCCTGTAGAACAGTGAGATCCTGTAGAACAGTGATGAGACTGTAGAACAGTGAGATCCTGTAGAACAGTGATGAGACTGTAGAACAGTGAGATCCTGTAGAACAGTGATGATCCTGTAGAACAGTGATGATCCTGTAGAACAGTGATGAGACTGTAGAACAGTGAGATCCTGTAGAACAGTAATGATCCTGTAGAACAGTGAGATCCTGTAGAACAGTGAGATCCTGTAGAACAGTAATGACACTTTAGAACAGTGATGATCCTGTAGAACAGCGATGATCCTGTAGAACAGCGATGATCCTGTAGAACAGTAATGATCCTGTAGAACAGTGAGATCCTGTAGAACAGTGAGATCCTGTAGAACAGTGAGATCCTGTAGAACAGTAATGACACTTTAGAACAGTGATGATCTTGTAGAACAGTGATGATCCTGTAGAACAGCGATGATCCTGTAGAACAGTGATGATCCTGTAGAACAGTGATGATCCTGTAGAACAGTGAGATCCTATAGAACAGTGATGAGACTGTAGAACAGTGATGAGACTGTAGAACAGTGAGATCCTGTAGAACAGTAATGATCCTGTAGAACAATAATGAGACTGTAGAACAGAAATGATCCTGTAGAACAGTAATGATCCTGTAGAACAGTGAGATCCTGTAGAACAGTGAGATCCTGTAGAACAGTGAGATCCTGTAGAACAGTAATGACACTTTAGAACAGTGATGATCTTGTAGAACAGTGATGATCCTGTAGAACAGTGATGATCCTGTAGAACAGTGATGATCCTGTAGAACAGTGAGATCCTATAGAACAGTGATGAGACTGTAGAACAGTGAGATCCTGTAGAACAGTGATGAGACTGTAGAACAGTGATGAGACTGTAGAACAGTGATGATCCTGTAGAACAGTAATGATCCTGTAGAACAATAATGAGACTGTAGAACAGTGATGAGACTGTAGAACAATAATGAGACTGTAGAACAGTGATGAGACTGTAGAACAGTGATGAGACTGTAGAACAGAAATGATCCTGTAGAACAGTGAGATCCTGTAGAACAGTAATGATCCTGTAGAACAATAATGAGACTGTAGAACAGTGATGAGACTGTAGAACAGTGATGAGACTGTAGAACAGTGAGATCCTGTAGAACAGTGATGATCCTGTAGAACAGTAATGACACTTTAAAACAGTGATGATCTTGTAGAACAGTGATGATCCTGTAGAACAGTGATGATCCTGTAGAACAGCGATGATCCTGTAGAACAGTGATGATCCTGTAGAACAGTGATGAGACTGTAGAACAGTGATGAGACTGTAGAACAGTGATGAGACTGTAGAACAGTGATGAGACTGTAGAACAATAATGATCCTGTAGAATACTCTTTACTGAAGTTCTTATGGGACCTCTAAACTACTGGCCTTTAATTTGCCAAGACAATGTTATTTACAATTTTGGTGCCACGCTCATTTAGTCATGTCATTTAGTTACAGTTGAACTCTACTTAACTATGTAATAACTATATTGAAGAATGACATATTTGTTTGTGAAACAGGCCTTAATGAGATTTCAGCATTTTCCCACCAAAACAGATTTGTGGTAGAAAGATCTGTCACTTCTTTGTTATAGTAGCTCTGTTATTTCTGTTCTAGTAAACAGGAGTTTGCTATTTTAAAGGCAGTCTGAAAGAGGAATCATCCACTGTTGTCATAAATCATGTCATTGACCTCGTCCTCAAAATGCATTTTTTGAACAGAATTCAGCATCCTCAGCATTTTAATGCATTGATATGCTGAAGTTAGAGTGGTTCAACATTGGTCATGACTTTGTAACATTGTCATAGTATCTATTTCATATAGAGAAACAGTTTCTTAAGTATACATCAATTTATGTGACTTTACACTGTGGCCTTTTGTCCCTTCCTGCTCTCTGTAGGACCTAGTGGACTGGCAGAAGCCTCTGGCTTGGCAGGTGGGCTACCTGGGAGAGGAGTATGAGGCATGGGTTCACCAGCCTGTGGACCGCCCCGTTCGCCTGTTTCAGTCAGACTGGGCAGAGGCCAGCAGTAAGGCACAATGGTGGGTGAGCCTTACTGCTCCATACACACACACAGCCACATACTCACTTATAAACATAGCTCTATACATACATTTACACCCACATACTCAGTTTTAAACATAGCTCTATACATACATTTACACCCCCATACTCACTTATATACATAGCTCTCTACATACATTCACACCCACATACTCACTTATAAACATAGCTCTCTACATACATTCACACCCACATACTCACTTATAAACATAGCTCTCTACATACATTAAACATGGCTATATACATACATTCACACCCCCATACTCACTTATAAACATAGCTCTCTACATACATTAAACATGGCTATATACATACATTCACACCCCCATACTCACTTATAAACATAGCTCTCTACATACATTCACACCCACATACTCAGTTTTAAACATGGCTGTATACATACATTCACCCCCCCATACTCACTTTTACACATAGCTGTGACCAGTGTGATAGTGCTTTAGCATAAGGACAGTAGAAGAGCATAGTAGTGAGTATGTGATTTACTGCACAGTACAGAGAGCTACTTGTATCTTACAAATAACTTAAATCTTACATGTTTTTGTAACCTGTGCGTATGTGTTGTAGGTACATGGTGCTGCTTTGGTGGATTCCATTTGCGGCTTACCTTCTCATTACATCAAGTAAGACACACACTTTGGAACTTACTCTCCTCACAGACAGACACAGAGAGCCACCCTCACACATCTCACTCATTCTCTCTCTCTCTCTCTCTCTCTCTCTCTCTCTCTCTCACACACACACACACACACACACATTCACACACATACACTCATTCACTGTAAACCCACTGTCTAATGCCTGTCCTTGTCTTTCAGACTGTGCCATCCAAGTCCATGCATGCTACATTGCTTTGGAATCTGTCCTGTTGTATTTCATCTGGGATTGCATCCATCGCCTATTCCACTGGCCTCTGACCTTCAAAAACTATTACATCATCACCCTGCACTTTCTACTACACGGCCAACACCACAAGGTGAGGCAGCCAAGGCTACACTCAAAGACCACACACCAGAACAGTTCCAAAAAAAAAAATTTCTTTACTCAGAGGTTCTGCCCTGTATTTGCTTCTTTAAATACAAAATTCATCGAGTCAAATCAAACAATTGCTCAGACAACTAAGTCAAACAACAGTGGTACTGCTGACCTGTAGCCATTGTCATATTTGCGATCTGACATACAAAAAAAAAATGCTTATTTATATTTGTTTATGAATATGTGTTTAAATATATTCAGTTATGTATTTGAACATCTTTCCTCGAAATATAACCATATATGTAACCTGATCGTGTAATTAATTAGAATCAAAGACTAGTTGTGATGACGGAGTAGTGTATCTGTTGAATTGCATACTTTTATATGTTTGTCTTCTACACTGTTGCAGGTGAAAAGCCTAAGTTTCAACTTTCAATTACACGTTTCTGGTTATAAGTTATTTGTTACAAGCTGCAAGCTACATGTAACAAATTACAAGCCACATTAGACAGCTAAAAAGCACAAAAGCTTTTTATTATTCATTCAGTGTTATTAAGTTCGTAAAGATTTTATCTCTCATCTTCTTCCATGGTCTCTCAGTAAGTGGTATGACTTAAATCCATTTAAATCTTGAAGAGCATCTCTCTCTCTCTCCCTCTCTCTCTCTCTCTCTCTCTCTCTCTCTCTCTCTCTCTCTCTCTCTCTCTCTCAGTGTCCTTCTGACAGGTCACGGGTGGTGTTTCCTCCTTGGTGGGCCTTTTTTCCATTTTTGTTTTTTTACCTGGTCCTCCAGCAGCTGTTGCATGATCTTGCGAACCCTGTGTTTGTGGGGGGTTTGTGCGGCTATGTGATCAATGATATGATCCACTACTATCTGCACTCCACACAGAGTGGTTCCCACCTGGACAGGCTAATGCACAGGCTACTATACAGACTAAAAGAAAACCACATGAAGCATCACTATGTGAACTACAGAGAAGGTATGAGACATGTCAACACATTCTACAGAGCCAGCAGATGTGACGGACTGGCTCTCTAGTTCTCCACAGTCGCTGCCTGTTTTATTGCCCTATCTTTTAAAGACATCCAACTTTTGTTGGATTTTCCGTCCCATAAAATTGACGATTCATTTTACAATTGGTTTGTTTATTTATTTGCTTCTTTATTGTACTTACCCAGCTCAACAAAAGTGAAGTCTATACTCACTGGATGTCTCTGTCAACAAAGAATAAGAAAGCAAAGTCTATGAACAACTACATCACCTGTGTTATATCTCAGACTAAAATAGCACGACATTGTTTTTGATTCCTGTTTTGTTAAAATAGATTTCTGACGAAGGTCTTTCTTCTGAGATACTTAAAACTGAGATGTGATGTAAGTGCACATTAGCAGTGTCTGGTGATGTTCTAGTACCTTCTAATGTTTCTGTCCATGGAAACACAATACTAGCATAAGAGCTGTCAGGAAATATTCAGCAGTTACACACAGTACAACCCAATCCTCCCCTTAAAACCAGTTTATTTTACAACAATGCCAGTAATGCTAATAATGCTACACCACTGCTGTGTCACGGGCAAAGTTAACATCACCACATCCAAAATATTCTCTGACCTGGAATTCTGCCATCTCCTAAACAACAACATGTAGACATGTTAAACAGAGGTCTAGGTCTGTATTTGTGTGTGTGTGTGTGTGTTTTGTATCTTTAATGTGAACTCATGTCACATATTCTTTCCTCTCTCTAAAGGCTTTGGAATCTC
Organism: Chanos chanos; assembly: GCF_902362185.1. Classification (NCBI taxonomy): domain Eukaryota; kingdom Metazoa; phylum Chordata; class Actinopteri; order Gonorynchiformes; family Chanidae; genus Chanos; species Chanos chanos. The sequence continues at coordinate 6,297,360 of NC_044500.1, read as the reverse complement.
CCTGCATTTGTAGGACATACCATCCAACAAAAAGATCCAGAGTGGATGAATCAGAAAACCCCATGCTTTTTTTATAGCATATAATCTGTAGATATTCAATAATGGTGAGGACAAGGGATGTCAGAGACACGGAGACAGAGACCTAGACACAATGAATGAGTTTATTACTTCAGGATTCTACCTGAAAAAATTGATCTTTGGTTTTTAAGAGTGACATTTGAGATGAAATGATGTTTTATGTCATATTTTAAGCTCACCCTCACTGAAGTCACTTTTATATGGAAATATATATTTTTTTTAATTCCTAAATATTTAAAAAAATATCTTCAAATACTTTTTTAGTTATGAATTTTTGAAGTTGGCTCTCTGAGCTAAATTTTATCATTTTTGCAGTTCTTTTTTAACCTAACCTCTTTTTTTAACCTTTTTTAACCTCGCTTATTTTACACTGTATTTGGTTGAAATTACTGAGCATCCAAGAAACGCTAAGGATAATTTGCAACATGTATTCATGTAAATAGTTGTTGCTGAATGTCAGTAATCAAATCAATAAAAAGTAATTGCCTGAGGGAAGAATCTTTAATTAAATTTTAAATCTTTAGAAATCTTTTAAAGAGCTGAAAAACCCAATTTTGAACATATTTTGATTGTATATTTTCCTAAGTAAGCTTATTTTAATTTCCTTGAAACTTTTTTACGGGAAAGTGTTAATGTTCATTGCAGATATATAAAAAAAAATGTAAAGATATTATATTACTGAAAAAGTATTTGGAGTAGAGCCACAGGATTTTGCAAGGTCCCATGAATTTAATAGAAGTTTTCACATGAATTTTTTCAAGAAAACCCATGACATGAGCTGGAGAGCCTAGGTGAGTTGGTATGGAATGACTCTAAGGTGTGTCCTCACAACTGTCTGTAAAGACAGCTGGCCTTGTTAGCAACTTTTACACATTTACAGTTGTTCTTTTTTCCATTTCCAATATTATGAAATCATTCACAGCAAATGTTTGTAAGCCGTACAATATTTTGAATTTTGGTTCCAGATTAAAACACGTTGATTCAGTACAGATGATTCAAAACCAAAACGTTTGATCAAATATTAATGAAAACATTGGTTTGATTAGTTTTACAAAAAGTCCTCCCTGGGACCCTGGTTAAGATGGGTTTGTTGAGCCTGGCCATTGGGATTAACTACCCTGATGCCAGTCTTAGTCTAGAATTCATTTAGGCTATGAAGAATTACACAAATCACAACAGCGTAGATTATCTAAAATGGTTCAACAAAATCCATTTCGGATGACAGAGGTTTTACAGTGCAAACAAATTATTTCTCTAATGATCATTTTATATTTCATTTTATAGGTAGCTCACTGAAAATGTTTTATGCATATTGAACTAATGTGGTGGCCCTGTGATCCCACTAGACTGCTATAATCCTGATAGTTTTTCTCTAACTCATCATAGCATAGCATTCAGGTGCTCCTTGATGACAGGAAGATGTTCTGTAAAGAGAACTGGATTTGGTTCCACTGTTGTGGCTCTGCTTTTGCCTGGTTTGAAAACACCCCAATACCCCAACTGTCTTCTCACTGTACATTTTCCTCAGTTCCATGTGAGATGGATGTGAGAGGCTTACTTTAGATCAGTGAAATTGGTTCTAAGGATGTACATGAAGTCACAATTACGACATCATGACAGCAAGGGGTAAATTACTTTCTTTTTGCTGATATGGTTAGGAGATTTCTGACGTAATGAACGCCCAAATTTGTGAATTTGACAGAGTATCTTTGATTCAGGGGAGGTGATTTCTTTAGTCTGTTAAATCTTCAAGGGTGTGCGTTAATTTACAGATTAAAACTTACTGTTAATGCTCACTGTGTCCCATACTGTACTGTAAGGGAGACGGTGTGAGATCATTTTTACAGAAGCAGCAGTCACATTTAGATGCCAATATGAACAAAACTACAACTGATTAAAAATGCAGAGACTTCAAGTTAAAGTTAAAGGTAAAGTTAAAGTTAAAGTTACTTGAACTGAGAGACTTCTGAGGTTACTTTAGGATTTGGCCATTAGTATTCAACAATATAAAAAATTAAAAGAGAAAATAATTTAAGAGGTGATCAATATTATGACTGTACTACCCTTTATTAACAAATAACATTATATCTGTTTTCTCTGAGTTTATCTTAAGCCGGCACTTGTTCAAATAAAATATAGCTAATGGCTGAAACTGATTAATGAATTTAAGATCAGAAAATACACTGAGTATAAAAACTTCTTACATTTGTCTTTTAACATTCATCTCTCATATTTCACATATATATCACTGTCCTTTTGTTCTTCTGTCATATTTTGCCTTGTTCATGATGTCCATACTCTGATGATGTCATCAGTCTGCTTTCTCTCATTCAGTCAGTTCTGTACTGTGAAGGTAAAAGGGTGATGGTAAGGACTTCCACAGACCAAAGCCAGTTATACATACAACATTCACAGTTATTGACTGCTCTGTAAAGGAATCATTTAAAACATTATTTAAATCTAAGAGTGCAATAATGTGTCAGAATTGTATAACTGTGACACATTTCATAACTGTCAGGCCACATTCTCTAACCTCAAAGGTTTTCTTCATCCCTGTCCCATATTCATATCACATCATCATAGTTGTCAGGTCCATTCACTTAAACACACAAACATCAAAATGTCCAAACGTTAAAGACACTCTGAGCCTGTGGAGAACATTCCTTTACTGGTGCGTAATGTTACCATAGATTATGAGAACATTAGTCTGAAACTCACCTGTTGGATTGATTGGAACAGTGATGACGTCATCATAATCCTCTAGTGGATCCTTTAAAATTGTCTCTGAAACAGTAACTGATACTATTATGACTTAGCCCTCAAATTTACTTTATATCTACAGTTAACATAGTCTGGAAACTTCTATCTTCTCTCAGCAGGCTTCATTATAAGCAAATTTGCACGGATCAGAGCAACAAGTAATTACTAATACACCTATTTGCTTTAAATGAATTCCCATGAGAAATTAGTCAATATTTAATCAGTATTAAAAACAGAACATTAAAAGTATTACACATGATGCTGTTGTTCTACTATAGTCCCCACTGTCTGTGATTAACCACCAACTCCGTAGCTTTGAGCCTTACAGTGATTTTAACCAGTAACCAATGAGAAAGGCTCTCTGTGTGGTCACATGCTCATTCACCAATCGGACCCCCTGGACTTTATCCTGAGGTGATGACATCATCAATGCCCTCTGGTGAAACCTCAGTTCCAACCAGCTCTGAACCAATCACAAACATAAATTATGGATATCCTGTAATATGGAAATACTGTATGTTATACAGGTATCAGTAGTGATTACCTATCACACTTCCAGGACTTCTCCCTTCAGTGATGACATCATCATGACTCTCCACTGTGAGCTCTTTCACATTTTTCTCTACATCAGAAAATACAAAGACAAATTTCCCTCCATTCAGAACAGACACTGAACAGTAACAAGCTGTCAAACTGCATGTGTTTGTATTAAAAATACGTCATTAATCTAAAAAAAACAGAGACACACCCATCATGCTGCCTGGGTTCTGTCCTCCAGTGATGACATCATCATAGTTCTCTGGAGGGTCCAGTGTCACCATCTCCTCTGAGCCTGATAAAGTCAGAGAGACTTTTTAATAACAACACAAAACTTCCTTTCAGCAACATGATTTCCACATATCTGATTACAAAAACAGTAGAACAGATCATATGATTAGTCCACACACACACACACACGAACACTCACAGACTCACGCACTCACCTCTCAGGTCACTGGTACTTTTCACATCATCATAATCGTCCACTTGTTCCTCTGCACAGACAGTGAACATACAGTTTATCTCTTCACATTAACAAAGAGGCTCCCAGTGCACACACAGATGTTGTCATATTTTAAACTTTAGTGATATGAGATTATAGGACAGCTCAGCTCCAGTTTTGTCTTTTACATTTTTAAACAACATTAACCCAAGTCCCAACAACAAGTCCCAGTCCAATATTCTTGTGAGTCTGGATTGGAAAAACTGGTCCTGGACCAGTTGTCAGTCTCTGTCTCTGATGTAGTGTAAACCTTTATTCCCCAAACTGCTGATCTGTGATCAGGTGACAAGGGGCTGATATGTAAATCTGTAAGTGGAGATGGAAGAGGCCACTGTACCTGAGGGGAGATCCTCTTCCACATCCTCATACCCAGACATCTCTCCTTCAGAGAGAACACGACCTGTTCAAGGTCAAAAGGGCAATCATGAAACATGAGAGAAAAAAAACCAAACACACACACATGGACACAGGCAAATATATCTTCTCTCTCTCTCTGTCTCTCTCTCTCTGTCTCTCTCATTCTCTCTCTCCCTCCCCCTCCCCTGTTCTCATAGGCGTAACTCACGGGGAGGACAATATTCAAAACAGTGGTGTTTGTCCCACCCAATATTTTCCAAGATTATGCTTTTAAAAAATGTGAATACATATTTGAGAGAATTTGGCTCTCGTTTAACCCTCTGAACATGGGGAAAAAAACTTTTAGCCGACGAATTCAGTTGCATACGCATAAACGTCTCTGTTGCTATGGCATCGTTTATCAATGACCCAGAGCACATGGTGTTGACAAGGACTGTGGGGATAATTACATCTTTCCGTGCATTAGTTCTCCATCATAGATAAAAGGAAGAGGGGGACAATACAAAAGAGGAAGCTGAAAAATGATCTTATAGAGTAAACACTTGTGCTCGTAATATTTCAAACGTCCTAAAGCTTTTCTCAGTAGACCATTCCTTAAATATGTTTTTTTCATTCTGTGGGTGGCACTGTTGAATCTCAAGCTGATGCAGACTAGTCGACTCCACACATAGAAGAGCCTATGTTCTTAGCTAAATTAGCGAGTAATTAAAATTTTTAATTCATGGGGAACAAGGAGTAATCGTCAGACTAACGATTGCTCCCCCCCCCCCCCCCCCCATACTGAACAATTTTCCGCACTAATACTGAAAACACAGTTACAACTTTGCTTCAAACTATCTCCTTACCAGACGCGCCATATTCCACAAACCACCCCCTGCCTTTCATACACACACAAAAACACACAAACAGACACACACACACAAACTGACACACACTCACACACACACATTCTACTGTCAACTCCGGCTCGCTCTCAGACACGAGCACCGTGCCGCTCGCTGACATATGAGAGGCCGTTACACCTGTGAGTCTTGTGGTTTTTGGTGCTGAGTTCTCTGGTTCAGAGCAGGAAGCCCAACAGCAGTAGAATATAGTCAGGGTTTCAGTCTCTTCCCTTTCACCCCATGTCACCCCAATTAATGATGGAGATGACACGTTTTTCACCATCAGTAATGAAAAGAAGTTCAGCTCATTTCCAGAAGAGAATAAACTCACTCTGATTTGAATCTGACTTGAGTTATTTTTCCCAAAACTCAGGTAAACTATCAGTCTCCTCTCTCTATGTATTCTATTTCACTCTTTCTTTCTTCCCTCTCCCCCCCACCTCTCTCTCTCTCTCTCTTCAAAAAGTAAATAGAGCACATCCTTGTCCACTCACCTCTCCTGACAGAGCCAGTGCTTCTCTTAGTGATGAATCTATGGTCAATCTCCTCATAGACCACCTCGGGCAGAGTCATGTGTCTCTTGGTGGACAGGGCTGTGTGAGATGGAAAGATTGGCTCATATTTTGATGAAGACACAGTGAGCAGCATGTGACAGCATCTACAGAAACTCTTCATCATCATCATCATCATCCTCATCATCATCCTCAACATCAACACTGACCCTACCTCTCCTCAGTGCTCTATTCTGGTAAAACAGCACGACCAGAAACACCACCAACAGTAGGAGCAGAGTTCCCAAAACCAGGAACACCACAGAGGGAATGGACAGAGCGGCTGGGGGCTGGGGAGGAGTTACCCGTCTGGGGGCAGCTGCTGGAGAGACATGAATATACATTACAGTGTACTGGACATACCAGACACACTCTTTCATTTCAACATGACACCCCATCACTCTTTAGAGTAAGATAATGGTTTATAAAGGTGTCATGAGTCTGTCAGTAACAGGAGACATTTTTAAGTATCTAATGACACCAAAATATCAGTCACTCTAGTCTCATCACCAACCAGAGATTTTGAGACCGTGGTCACACAGGAACAATAAGTATTAGGCTACTGATGAAAGTTCTGTAGCAGACTTGAGATAATAGCAGTGAGATGATCATATTACCTTTTGTTGTTATTTGGGAGGTTACAGACGTTGTTCTCTTCTCTGCACAGACATACACACATACACACACAGACAGACAGAGAATATACCTGTTTAATTCAGAATGGTTATGGGAGATGATCATTTTTATAATGACATTAGCTTTTTCAAGTAAAGATGATGATGATGATGATGATGTTGTTGCATTAGAGTAAACATACCTGTAGGTGTTGGAGGTGGTAAAGATGGATCTGAAAAAAGTTATATTCAGTTCAGTTATTTACTCAAATAAATCTTTGTCTGACATGTTCTACTTGATTTCTGTTCAATATATTTCTGTTCAAACTGCTCTGACATGTTTACAGTCAAAACCACATCAGAATAGCGAGTGATTCAATCAGTATGAAAATCTCTGGTCCACTCATACCTGTGCAGGTGAGTCCAGCGTCTTTGTTATGGGGGCAGTCAGTGTGGTTCTTCAGGGAGAGAGAGCAGTCCCACAGGTGGATCTCATTCCCTCTACACTCCACCCTGCTCAGCCACACAGCTCCCTCTCCACGCCCAAACGTAGCATTCCCATCAGCCCTCAGTGCTGGCCCACAGCCCAGATGTCTGCACACCACCTCAGCATCTCTAATGTCCCAGTCATCATCACAGACTGAGCCCCAGATACCTTCATGATAAACCTCCAGTCTCCCAAAGCACTGGTCCTCTCCTCCCTTCAGTCTGAGGGGTAGATGGTCTACACAGCAATTCACGACATAAAAATCTTACAGCAAGAACTCAGATTCACTGATCTGTGTGTGTGTGTGTGTGTGTGTGTGTGTGTATATTTGTTGTTTTTACAGCATATCATATTATTTATTTTAGCTGTCAAATTTTTAAAAATATTGAATATTGTGAAAAGAATTATAATTGAATTTGAAAAAGACTGAACATGCACAATTTTATATATAAAAACACAATAAAACAAAAAAGGAGGGGATAACAGTATTTTTATACTTTCACAGGTTCTTTACACAAATCTGAACCACAGAAATTTGATTTGAAATGAGAGTGAAATATAACATGAGTGAGTGCCAAGCATTCTGACCTGAACATGGTCTGTGGTTTGAAGGCAGGGAACATGTCAGGTGACTTCTGGGGGTTTCTTCTTCATCTTTTGAATAGAGAGGAAAAATGACGTTATTACTTTATAATACAGTAACAGTGTTAACATTCAAGCTTTTGACTCATTGACTGCATTAACACAACTCTAAATCCCAATGACATCAGCTCAAAATCTTTCATAACCTTCATTAAGAGCACAATCACGGCCAATCCAACGGCTTTAACGGTCCATAATACACATCGTCTATATTGATGGGAAATCACTCTTCTACTGGTGTGGCTGGAGTGAAATGGTGGCATCAAACAGATTGGATCATCATCATCATCATCATCATCATCATCATCTGAAAATTGTCAGGGCATTTGTTTCGTTAGATAGTGATGCTGACTTTACCTGAACAGGTAATGTCGGCCACTTCAAATGCAGTGCAGTCATTCTGATCCCACGGTGAAGATGGACAGTTCCACAGAGTAGAGTCATGTGTTCTGCAGGTCACAGAGTCCAGCCAGTTTTTAGCTGAAGCCAGTCTGGGTGTGGCCTCAGGACTGACGCTGCCGCTCTTTCCACAGTTCAGCTCTTGGCAGATTAAAGACACTGTGTCTGAGTCCATCTGGTTCATGCAGACATTACCCCAGGTTCCATTGTAAAAAACCTCCAGGTTCCCAGAGCAGCCTTCAGTCAGTCTGATCTCTTTAAACTCTGAGAATAAAAGAAAGGAGATAAAGAATTAGTTTTGAGACTGTGTGACACTGTAATGTGATTGTTAAATAGGCTTTTAAATATGTTGGCATACTACCATAAATCTGTGTTAGTGACTGTGTCCTGAGTACCTGAACACACCACTCCCACGTCCTCCTTGTGTCCACAGGACTGTCGACCCCACCCCTTTAATGAACAACTCCACAGAGACGTCTCGTTCCCCAGGCACTCCACCTCATCCAGCCAAATGGGTCCAGTTCCAGGACCAAACCAGGCTGGAACCGGAACACTGAGAGCCTCTCCACACTGCAGCTGTCTGCACACAACCTGGGCTTCCGTCAGATCCCAGGAGTCATCACACACTGTTCCCCATGAGCCTTCATGGAAAACCTCCAGACGCCCTGCACACTCACTCCCAGAACCCACCAGTCTGAGGGACCTGTGACCTGAGACATATGGAAATATATGTATATATAGTTATACTGATTTTTTAATGCCTTTTACACTATCAAAGGCCAGAATGCTGGTGATATAATACTAACCAGAGCAGATGATTGACAGCTGTTGGCTGGAAGTGCAGTTTGTAGTTTGAGGAGAACTGCAGTTTCCCAGGTGATCTTCAGTCCCAGAGCACTGGAAACCAGTCAGACAAACATCACCTAGACTGAACAGAGAGGAACCATCGACCTTAACCACAGAACCACAGCCCAGCTGTCTGCAGACCACAGAGGCTTCAGTGACACTCCAGGAGTCCAGGAGAACTTTCTGCCAGCCCTGGGAGACATAAACCTCCAGCTCTCCCTCACACTGTCTCTCTCCAGTCAGTCGAATCTGTCCAACATTGGCAGCTATGGAGGACTCTACAAAAAAAGAGCTGATATTTACTTAAAGCCTTTTTAGCACAAGTATTTCACTTGTAAGTAAACATGTATTAACTTGAATGCATGTATGTCATGTACCTATCAGATATTCAGTAATAAACTGTGTTTCACATTCCTACTCACTAGAGCAGATGACTCCAGCATCCTGCCTATGAGAGCATGCAGCTCGACTCCACGAAGAGATGACACATGCTGAGAGGCGTGTCTCGTTCCCCTGGCAACCAAACACATCAGCCCGTACTGGGCCACTGCCCTCCCCAAACCAGTCCGCCCCCACTACGGCCAAGGCACTCCCACAATTCAGCTGCCGACAGAGGACGTTAGACACTCTCATGTCCCATGATGCATCACACACCGTGCCCCATTCGTAAAGGTACTTAAGTTCCACTCGACCTGAGCAGGGGTCAGAGCCGTTGACTAGTCTGAGCTCTGTGTAAGCTGTGCACAAGAGAGAAAAACATTAAATATACACAGACAAGCGGGAAACGCTGCATTATAACATATTACTCAAGAACAGTTAAGAATGACAGACGGTCAGTGCTTAATATGAAGGCTACTTAAACAGATAGGTCTTATAAAACTACTTTACCAGTACATATAAGTCCCACGTCATTGTCATGGGAGCAGTTGTGTCTCTGTGAAGCTGATTTTGGACAGAAGAAAATACCAGATTCATTTCCTCTACAGTGAATCTCCTCTGACCACACCTGACCCTCCCCTTTGCCAAAAGCAGCTGCTCCCAGCACCTCTACAGGAACCCCACAGTCCAGCTCTCGACACACAACCTCTGCATCCTGCAGGTCAAAGTCAGCGTCACACACCGTATCCCAGGTCTTCCCACAAAGTGTCTCCACTCTCCCAGAGCACAGGTGAATGCCATTAACCAGTTTGACCTGACCTGTGGGTTTAGACACATGAAATTACTATATTTGTACAGTTACATGTAATTACATCAAACTGATACACGTTTACAAGTTCCTTTGTTCAACAAGATTAAAGAGGCAAGTCATTGTTAATGGTCAGATGTTATCCTTAGATGATTGTACTTTTAAATTTCTTTTACAATTTTCAGATTTTTGAAGAGATAGTTTACATAAAAAAATGAAGATGTCTGTAGTTCTTATGATAACTAACTATTTATATCATATCTGATGTTAAAGATAATTTGCCTGATGATAGGAAGTAGAGTTTTATTGTTGAGTAAAGAAATTATATTCATGTAAAGGATTGCCAAGATTTAGTTGAGCCGACCTGAACAGATGACTCCAGCGTGGTCTTCATCCTCACAGTTATGTTTACCCCATCCATCTGATCTGCAGTTCTTCAGTGTGATATCTGAAAAACTACAGTTCACTTCATCCATCCAGATTGGTCCTGATCCTGGACCAAACTGTGAATTTCTTTTTGCCTCTACAGCCACCCCACAGCCCAGTTCTCTACACACTACCATAGAGTCAATGATATCCCAGCCATCATCACACACTGCCCCCCACTGTCCCTCATGAAGAACCTCCACTCTCCCAGCACAGCGACTACCACCATCCACCAGTCTCACGCTGTCTGTAGATGAGGGAGGCAGAAATGGAGAGAGAGAGAAGGGGGGGGGAGAGAGAGAGAGAGAGAGAGAGAGAGAGAATTATGGTTTGCTTATGTTATTATATGTTGATTACTTCTTTTTTTTAAATGTTTACTCACTTTATAAATATCTCTTTGTTTTTCAGCATTTAGTGATTTGTCACTGGTTCTTAGTGAGCGTCTTCACACATAATGAAGGAACTGAGCATCATCATACCTAGACACTGTGTGTTTCGGACAACCTGTGACTTTTATTTTATGAGTTGTGATTTTTTTTTTTAACTCACAGGTATGTGAACTTTCAAACTCTAACTACAGTCTGTATTTGACCATGTCTCAGTGAAATCCATAGTTTTGGTCATTGACCACTCTTTTCTTTATCTGCATGTTCCTTTACCTTACAATACATGTTTTATTTGAAGTCTGTAATAAAATCAAATAAATGAAGTAAACAAATGTGGCCAAGAGGCTACATTTAATACAGAGAAAAACATCTTCTGCTCTTGTGTTCAACTCTTGCTCTGATTCAGAGATTTTATCTGTTTCTCAGCACAGCAGAAACACAGACTTTTGATATGCAAAGCTTTTTTTTAAAATCAAATCTATGTACTGCAGAAAACTTTTTGCACAAACATTAAATGTCAAAAAAGATTAATTGTTGAAAAATGCTTAACAGTTATTGAATATTGCATTTTGCTTCTTCATATTTAGCATTTAAAAATGGTATTTAAGATTTTCACACCGTAATAACTGTAAGAAAACAACATAATTTTGAGCTTAAATGTGACATAGATTCTGAGATTTCATTTAAATCATTGTGTTTAGCACCCAGTATATCACTTCACACTGTACCTGACTGCCCTCCATGAAGAATCTTCATTTTCCCAGGACAACCACCATCACCATTCTCCAACTTCAGACTGTCTGTACGTGTGTGTGTGTGTGTGTGTGAGAGAGAGAGAGAGAGAGAGAGAGAGAGAGAATATGAAAAACGGATTAAATGAATGTGCTCATCTCATAATGTATACAGTCAAATTTTAGGATTTTTAAAGGAGTTCACATAAAGCATGAAAATGATGACATTTGTGACAACTTACCATTTATAACAGACCTGATATTGATCATAATTGGTTTGACAATAAGAGGCTGAAATATACAGTTGTATTAAGGGATAGGTGACTTCAGGTCTGTTCTGTCTATTCAAACTGTAGAAAACTGAGGTTTAGTTCAGTCTACCTGAGCAGATGACTCCAGCATCTTCCTTATGTGTACAGTCATGTTCACCCCATCCATTTGAACCACAGTTCTTCAGTGAGGTATCTGACTCACTACAGTTCACATTATCCATCCAGATTTGTCCTGATCCTTCTCCAAAGTGAGCAGCCCACAGAGTCTCTGCAGCCTCACCACAGCCCAGCTCTCTACACACCACTGCAGCATCAGTCATGTCCCACCAGTCACTACACACTGTCCCCCACTGCCTCTCATGAAAAACCTCCACTCTCCCATCACAGCGACCACTACCATCTACCAGTCTCACACTGTCTGTAGGCAGGGAAGGAGAGAGAAAGAGAGAGAGAGAGACAAAGAGAGAGAGAGAGAGAGAGAGAGACAGAGACAGAGAGACAGAGAGGGGCAGACAGAGAGAGAGAGAGTGAGAGAGAGACAGAGAGGGGGGGGGGGAGGAAAATTATAAGTTTACTTACATTGTTGTGTGTTGTCTTACATTTTTCCATTTTTAACAGAGAGTTGATGTAAAAGAGCATATTAATCATCATTCTGTTTCTCTTTAGATATCTCACTTTTTTTATTGACTGTAATAAGAAACTAAAATCAAAACATTTTAGGAATATGTCTTATTGTAAAAGAACGACATCACCAAATTACAAATATATATACTTTGTTATATAATCACAAATGTTTCTACTTGAGTCATATAAGAGACACGGTGCACAGTAAACCACCTCTACACATCAACACGTCCTCTTTAACATTATAATCACACCAAACCCAGAATAATTCAGTCAGCCATTCACCTTTAGACCAGGAACCTGAACTTACCAGCTGTGGTGAGGTGAACCATGGAGGAGAGAAAAATGATCCATAGACAGGTGCCCATCTCTCTCTGCCCCACACAAAGATCCTTTTCACCCACTCTGCTCACAGCACAACCTTCTCCTCTGCTCCTCCAGAGTGACTGAAGGAACTGTCTCCTCTCAGCCCCTCCAGAGAGCAAGAGCCCTCCCTCCCTCACCCGCCAATCAAACTCATTATTACCTTATCAGAGAGACTAACGGAAACCATCAAACAGATACACTGACAAATCAGAATTCGTTGTTCACTTCTCGCCAAATACATCGAAATAACATCAGCCCGTTTGAACAGAACTCCTCCCCGTATTTACTCACATCTGACTACAGAACGACAGTTGCAAACCTAAAAACAGATTATTTTTTTTTCAGAGAGGAAGTATACACACATATACATTCCTACTCTGCCACCTGCAGAGGAAGAGGAGACAGGAACCTATTACAAACCCTCAACATCAAAGCCTGTGAAAATCTCTAATGCTACAGAAAACAGAAATATTTGAAAAAGTTGCCACTGTGTGAGAAATTCAGTGAAGATAAAAATTATGTTCAGATGAAATGCATGAAATGTTTTTCTCTCCATTATTTCTCCAGAGAAATGAAGAGATCCCCAATTTCATAACCATAACCATTTTCAAAAACTGTGATTACAGCTTTCATCCATAAGGGGACAGTAAAACACAGAACACTTTATTTTTACGTAGCCCAGAGGGAAAATAAATCATTTATACAATAAATAAAAATAAATAAATATGTAGTGCCCTTTACCCCTGATCTACGTTGAGGCAAAGGCCTGAGTTCTTTTCTAATGGTGGATTTCTCCTAATTCTTATAGTCAGTGAGTTTAATGATTAACTGAATTAAATAAATTACACTAAGGGTCACAGAGTATGTGTGTTATTCACTATACCAGCACTAAAAATTCCCTTATCTAGATATATTATAAAAAAAGAATTAATTTATGAATATAATTGGTTATTTGTTTATTGTATTTGAAATAGTAAGGGAAGTTGAATATTGGAGCAAAAGGAGGAAATAAATAAACAAAATATCAAGCACAAATAGATTTTTACAGGAATGGTGGAATTCAGTACTGTACAATTTGATTAAGCGTTCATAGCAAAAGATATCCCGTGCGGTGTAAGGTTGACGCTAAACAAAGTAACCACGTCAGTCACTAAAAACCGTAACAGTATGAAACTAGGATACATCAGTAACTAAACATCAGGTTAAAACTATTTAAATAAATTCAATCAGCAAAACTCGATGTCAATTTAAATAAAACCTTGCCGATAAAACTCTATATTATATCAATATTCAATCCAGTATACTACTCTCTTAAAACAAACAGGAATTAAATGACAGCTCGGACGAACGTGAGCGCCACTCACACTCGCAAGCAATGCCTTACAGCTGGAGTAGTCAGCCCCGTCTTTGCAGGCCTGTGTCGTTGCTGGTGTTCGGTGAGGCCACAAACAAACTTGCCGCTTCACTCGACAGAACATAAAAACAAAAAACAAAAACAAAAAGGTACCACCTTCCGCGTACGACTTTAACTGACATCGTAAGCCAGTCCCCAGGGCAGAAATCCCGTGTTGGAGTGACAGGTATGAGCTGACGACCAAGATGTCCAGCGTTTCCAGAGGCACTCCCGGTGGCTTAAACCTCTATCTGCTCTTCTCTCTACATCTGATCACCAAAACTGACACAAAATTAGACTTCGGGTTGAAAGTCCGTAAAAATAATTTAAAACACTGTTCCAAATAACACAGATCAAACAAGAACACAGTCCTCAACTGTAGAAAACCCAAAAGAAAACCTATTTTCTCCTTGATTTTTTTCTGTTCACCCTTTTAAAAACATCCCTATAACCGTTCACCTTTGAAGAATAAACTCCAACCGTCAACTCACTCGCGTCTCCCATTCTAATCTCCCCCTCGCGCACACTTGCCACACTTGACCTTGAGAGAACCCTTGTCTCAACTGCGTAACTGTAACTTCGGGGTCTCTACAAACTATTTAACATGATAAAATATATAATATATAGTGTGATCTAATTTTATTTATATATTTTTATTTCTGGTCTAAATTATTTGTTTTCCCTCCGGACTACAAACACAAGTCATTGGCGACTGACTCCATAAAATTGTATCAAAGCGTTAAATAGATTGCAGAGAGCCCAAAGTTCAGCCAATTACAGTTACACAGTTGAGACAAGGGTTCTCCCCGTTGCATGTGTGCGCGAGCGAGAGCGAGAGTAGAAGGGGAGACGCGAGTGAGTTGACTGACCGTTATAGGTTACGTTTCAAAGGTACGTAAATCCGCTGGGGGACAAAGGGGGGTTTCTTTTGGTTTTGTCCAGTTGTCCAACCGAGCACTGTGAACATTATTTTTTAAGTTGTTTTATTCGGAATAGTCTTTTGAATTATTTTTACGGAGTTCAAACTCATGTCCAGGGGGCTATTCCAGAAAGCGGGTTTAGTGAAAACTCCGAGTTAGTTAACTCAGAGGGAGTAATAAACCTCCTAATAGAGCAGTCCTATGACTTCATTCTCCTAGCAAAACAAAGCCACGAGGCTCTTCTATTAGGAGGTTTACTACTTGAGTTTTCACTAAGCCTGCATTCTGGAATACCCCCCCCAGATGGCATCGGTCGAAGCAGATGTTAGCCTAGTTTATTTTGTGTCAGTCTCGGTCATTCGACGTTGAGGGAACACCAGATGGAGGCAGCTTTAGGTTTTTTTTTCGTTTTCCCTTTTTTTCTGGCTCTGTCGAGTGACGCGGCAAGCTTGTTTGTGGCCTCACTAGAAACGACACAGAGCTGCAACCAGGGCCGCCGCTACGTACACGCACTTCACGCGCTGTGCGTAGGGCAACAGGTGCTGGAGGGGGCACCAAAACATTAACGTTCAAACGTAAACTAACAAACTACATTAGTTACACAAAAAATGCACAGATCGGGAACCGGGAATAAATGTTAAGAAATCCGCCGAATAAAAGATTATTTGAGGCTGTCATCGCTTTGCAACCTAACAGCCAAAAGCAAATCGAGAGTCCGCCAAAACAGCCAGCGAGCACAGAGAATTTCTGAGATAAATGTACCCGGATCGTATTGACAAATCCAGAATTAACAGCGATTATGTCCGCTTTTGTATCTTGATCTTTAACACACAACCTAAGTGTCTTTTTATGAAATTGAATGGAGTAGCAATCAGAGAAATACTTGTACTGTTCATTTAGTTTGTGTGCAGACAGTTTTATGTTTTTATGATATTTTGTTTGAGTGTGCGTGTGTGTGGGCCCACATTCGTCTGTTTTTTCATTTGATTCCTGTTTGTTTCAACAAGAGTAGTTTTACGCAAAGGCGTTAATTATTCTGCGAATCGCTGGTTTAATTGTTAAACAAAGCGGATTAACGGGAACAGGTTGAAACTAATGATGGATTTAAAGAGGAGGTTTGTTCCTCCCCTGTTTCAAGCTGACCAACCGCCACTGGATACAGTATTAACTTCCACCATCCCTGTAAAAATCTATTTGTGCTTATTATTTTTGTTTATTTATTTCCTGTCTTTTGCTTCAATATCAAACTTCCCTTACTATTTCAAAGACAATAAACAATCAACCACTTATATTCATAAAGTATTTCTTTTAATATATCTAAATATGGGAATCTTTAGTGCTGGTTTAGTGAATAGCACACATATTCTGTAACCCTCAGTGTAATTTATTTAATTCAGTCAATGATTAAACTTACTGACTATAAGAATTAGGAGAGATCCACCATTAGAAAAGAACTCAGGCCTTTGCCTCAACGTAGATCAGGGGTAAAGGGCGCTACGTTTATTTCATCCATATACCTCTGTGTGTGTTCATGTGTATTTTATGCAACAGGGTGAATCCTAGAGTGTAAGCAGTTTCTTCTGGATGACCAAGCACCAGAGGTGTTCTCATGACCACCCGTACGTGACTGTACTGTAATTTTTTCTCTATGTCTCCTTAGCCAAAACAATATACATGTAAAATTGTCAATGTCAGTACTCAGGTCATGGGAGAAGACTCTGTCTGACTGTCTGAAACAAAGGTATGATGACTATCTCTCACTTATCCTTACGGAAATGTAGGGAGCTAATATCCACCAGACACAAGACATGTACCAAGAAACATGAGAACATGAAAATCAGAGTAAAGGACCAGGAACTCACAGGCTTTGACAGGTCATGTGCAAAATATGCAGTCCTTCTCACCATTTATTGTGATTCCCAAAAAGGACATTTAAATATGTGACATATCTTACATATTTAAAATTGAATGGAATTCCATATGATGTTTAAGCAGTTAACATCAAACACAGGGTTGTGTCTCATCCTGAATTTATTTAATCTCTCAGTGACGTAACAAACAGCCCATGAATAGTTATGTGAGTATTTGAATGGTGTCTGAATGGTACAGTAGTAAATTACACTCTGTAGCAGCACTGGCACCGTCTCTGTCAGGTGTCATAAAGTACACAATTATCGTTTGGAGGGTCAGCAAAATGAGCGTATCCATAGATATCTGACAATATCCAACAATGCAGTACAGTGAATGGACAGTCTAAACAATCTTGAATGCCCAAAACATTAAGATCTTTACCCTTTTAGAGAGTGCCAAAGTTTCCGGTTCTCCTTGATGACAGGAAGACGTTCTGTAAAGAGAACTGGATTTGGTTCCACTGTTGTGGCTCTGCTCTTGCCTGGTTTGAAAACACCCCAATACCCCAACTGTCTTCTCAATGTAGATTTTCCTCAGTTCCATGTGAGATGGGTGTGAGAGGCTTACTTTACATCAGTGAAAGTGGTTCTAAGGATGTAATTAGTATTCAACAACATAAAAAATTTAAAAAAGAAAAACATTCCAGAGGTGATCAAAATTATGATTGTACTACATTTTATTAACAAATAGCATGTTTTTTCCCCATTACATCTGTTTTCCCTGAGTTTATCTTAAGCTGGCACTGAAATAACATATAGCTAAAGGTTGAAACTGATTAATGAATTTAAGATCAGAAAATACACTGCGTATAAAAACTTCTTACATTCGTCTTTTACATTCATCTCTTATATTTCACATATATCACTTATCGTATATATATCATATATCGGCCTTTTGTTCTTCTGTCATATTTTGCCTTGTTCATGATGTCCATACTTTTATGATGTCATCAGTCTGCTTTCTCTCATTCAGTCAGTTCTGTACTGTGAAGGTAAAAGGGTGATGGTAAGGACCTCCACAGACCAAAGCCAGTTATACATACAACATTCACAGTTATTGACTGCTCTGTAAAGGAGTCATTTAAAACATTATTTAAATCTAAGAGTCCAATAATGTGTCAGAATTTTATAACTGACACATTTCATAACTGTCAGGAAACATTCTCTAACCTCACAGGTTTTCTTCATCGCTGTACCATATTCGTCCAATATCATCGTACTCGTCAGGTCCATTCACTAAAACACACAAACATCAAAACGTCCAAACATCAAAGACACTCTGAGCCTGTGGAGAACATTCCTTTGCTGGTGCGTAATGTTACCATAGATTATGAGAACATTAGTCTGAAACTCACCTGTTGGATTGATTGGAGCAGTGATGACGTCATCATAATCCTCTAGTGGATCCTCTATAACTGTCTCTGAAACAGTAACTGATACTATTATGACTTAGCCCTCAAATTTACTTCATATCTATAGTTAACATAGTCGGGAAACTTCTATCTTCTCTCAGCAGGCTTCATTATAAGCAAATTTGCATGGATCAGAGCAACAAGTAATTAATTAATTAATTAAACAATAATTACGACATATAACTGCCCTCGCTCCCTGCGCTCCCAAGATTCTCCACTATTAGTCGTTCCAAGAGTTAAAAAGAAGTACGCTAGCTACCCAGCCTTTTCCTACCGCTCTCCCTTCCTCTGGAATGGTCTACCTACAGAAATTAGGGAAGTAAACTCTCTTCATACCTTTAAAACTAAACCAAAGACTTATCTGTTTTCTGGTTTTTTTTTAACTTATGGATAATATCATTTTGATTTAACTTTGCTGTGGACATGTAAAGCCCTTTGAGACTATAAATAGTGATAATATTAGGCTCTAAATAAACTTGTATTATTATTATTACTATTATAAGTAAATATTAAATTAATTTTAAAAATTAAAAGTGAATTCCCATGAGAAATTAGTCAATATTTAATCAGTGTTAAAAACAGAACGTTAAAAGTATTACACATGATGCTGTTGTTCCACTATAGTCCGCTAATCACTGTCTGTGATTAACCACCAACTCCGTAGCTTTGAGCCTTACAGTGATTTTAACCAGTAACCAATGAGAAAGGCTCTCAGTGTGGTCACATGCTCATTCACCAATCGGACCCCCTGGACTTTATCCTGAGGTGATGACATCATCAATGCCCTCAGTTCCAACCAGCTCTGAACCAATCACAAACATAAATTATGGATATCCTGTGATATGGGAATACTGTATGTTACTCAGGTATCAGTAGTGATTACCGATCGCAATTCCAGGATTCCTCCCTACGATGATGACATCATCATAACTCTCCACTGTGAGCTCTTTCACATTTTTCTCTACATCAGAAAATACAGAGACAAATTTCCCTCCATTCAGAACAGACACTGAACAGTAACATGCTGTCAAACTGCATGTGTTTGTATTAAAAATATGTCATTAATCTAAACAAAACAGAGACACACCCATCATGCTGCCTGGGTTCTGTCCTCCAGTGATGACATCATCATAGTTCTCTGGAGGGTCCAGTGTCACCATCTCCTCTGAGCCTGATAAAGTCAGAGAGACTTTTTAATAACAACACAAAACTTCCTTTCAGCAACAAGATTTCCACATATCGGATTACAAAGACAGCAGAACAGATCATATGATCAGTCTAGACACACACACACACACGAACACTCCCAGACTCACGCACTCGCCTCTCAGGTCACTGGTACTTTTCACATCATCATAATCATCCACTTTATCTGCTCACATTAACAAAGAGGCTCCCAGTCAGGGTCCAGATAGACAGAGCAGCACCACAGCACGTCTACATAGAGCCTGTCCACTTCCTATTACTCACGTCGTGCCGAAATTGGCTGCAATTCACCTAGAGGGTGCTCCCGAGAAAGTCCTCAATAAATGGGAGTGAATGGAGCTAAACAGCTAAAATAATTATTTACACCTGCTTCTAAAAAAAAATCCCAAATTTTATTTTAGTTTTTGCAAATAGCATTGATTATATATCAGAATTGAAATGAAAAAATACTATTGTCCTTTCATTTTTCTTACAGGGAAGGCGATTTTGCCCATAAAACGCTAGCATTCTGCTAATGTATGCTGATTGGTCGGTTAAGCATTTATGACTGATTACGAATGTAATGGTACGCTAATTAGTCATTGTGGCATTACTGGTTTGTGCTGTGGTTTGAATGCCATATTCTTTGCGTGTCTACACGATACATGAATTGGGAAATGACATGAAAATAAAGCCGAGTATATTTTGTTGTTATTCTATATCCCACATATGGCCGTAAATTCCATAAAGCCGTGGTGCCGTTAAGTGGCTTGTGGTGCATGACATCACAAATTCTTACAAAAGGGTATTTCACTTCAACTGGAACCGTAAAAAATCTAAAAATGTAACTAAATCTATTATCTTGACGCCTTATATTGAAAACATAATGAACGTTGCCAGAAAAAAAATGTACCCCATGAGAGTGACATAGGCCCCCATTCATTCTGAACTCTCTCGTGAGCGCCTCCTGTCAAACAGGAAGTTCTGAGACTGGAAATTCTCTCCTATTCAGAAATTCTCTGGCAGCACTGACTACATTTCGCCCCGTGTTCTGTGTTTTGGGGTCTCGAGCACTAACTTTCGCCAGTGTCACGGCCACCGTACGTCATCGTTCTGAAACTCTCCGTTTTCCCTCTCTACATTACAAATTTATGCACCCCAGAGAGCGTTTCCGAAAACTATGGGTTTTAGTGTGGATGGAAGGGCTAAACGGAGAAATCATTAGGTCTATGTCAAATTTACCCAGGCTAGTGTGGACAGGAAATCTTATGGTTGTGTGCTGGCAGTGCTGCACAGCATACACAACATACTATGTCTTAAATTTCAACGTCTCTTGAATCGAGTTGTAGCGACGGTGGACGGCGAGGGTCAGTCATGGAATTGCAAAACGTAGTCAACTTATGTGTTGTAGTGATGAACGTCTATAGTGACGTAGGCCTATTTCAGCAACTTCATTTATGTTATTCGCCAACCTGGATTTTTACTCGCATTTGGCGAGTGGTGGGAGCCAATTTTAGACCCTGCCCCGCAATGCGCACACAGATGTTGTCATATTTTAAACTTTAGTGAGATTTTAGGATAACTCGGCTCCAGATTTGTGTTTTAGATTTTTATACAACGCTACACTGAAGGTCCAGTCCAGTATTTTACTGACTGGATCAGGTCTGAGTTGTAAATCTGGTCCTGGACCAAATGTCAATCTCTGTCTCTGATTGAGTCTTAAACCTTTATAGCCCAAACTGCTGATCTGTGATCAGGTGATAGGGGTCTGATATGTAAATATGGAAGTGGAATTGTAAGTGGCCACTGTACCTGAGGGGAGATCCTCCTCCATATCCTCATACCCAGAGATCTCTCCTTCAGAGAGGACACGACCTGTTCAAGGTCAAAAGGGCAATCATGAAACATGAGAGAAAAAAATACAAACAAACACATGGACACAGGCAAATACATCTTCTCTCTCTCTCTGTCTCTCTCTCTCTTGACCCCCCCCCCCCCCCCCACTCCCCCATGCCCCAGTCCATCTCCTTATCACCCACACAAATCATATATCCCACAACCCATCCCCTTTCCTTTCACACACGCACACATCCTACAATCACCTCCGACTCTGTCGCAGACACACACACCCCACGACTCGCTGACATATGAGAGGCCGTTACACCTGTGAGTCTTGTGGTTTTGGTGCTGAGTTCTCTGGTTCAGAGCAGGAAGCCCAACAGCAGTAGAATATAGTCAGGGTTTCAGTCTCTTCCCTTTCACCCCATGTCACCCCAATTAATGATGGAGATGACACGTTTTTCACCATCAGTAATGAAAAGAAGTTCAGCTCATTTCCAGAAGAGAATAAAAACTTGTACTGGTTTGAATTTGCCTTGAGATGTTTTACACAAACTCAGCTGAACTCACAGTCTCCTTTCTCTATGTATTCTCTTACACTCTCTCTCTCTCTCTCTCTCTCTCTCTCACACACACACACACACACACACACACACACACACACACACACACACACTCTTTAAAGAGAGAGAAACAGAATAATAATTAATATGCTCTTTTACATCAATTCTCTGTTAAAAATGGAAAAATGTAAGACGACACACAACAATGTAAGTAAACCATAATTCTCCTTCTTTCTCCCCTCTGTCTCTCTCTCTCTCTTTTTAAAAAGTAAATAGAGCACATCCTTGTCCACTCACCTCTCCTGACAGAGCCAGTGCTTCTCTTAGTGCTGAATCTATGGTCAATCTCCTCATAGACCACCTCGGGCAGAGTCATGTGTCTCTTGGTGGACAGGGCTGTGTGAGATGGAAACACTGGCTCATATTTTGATGAAGACACAGTGAGCAGCACGTGACAGCACAGATGAAGCCCAGACTCTTTCGCTTCACTGTGTCAAAGAAGATCCACACAAACTCTTCATCAACATCATCATCATCATCATCATCCTCAACATCAACACTGACCCTACCTCTCCTCAGTGCTCTGTTCTGGTAAAACAGCACCACCACAAACACCACCAACAGTAGGAGCAGAGTTCCCAAAACCAGGAAGACCACAGAGGGAATGGACAGAGCGGCTGGGGGCTGGGGAGGAGTTACCCGTCTGGGGGCAGCTGCTGGACAGACATGAATTTACATTACAGTGAACTGGACATACCAGACACACTCTTTCATTTCAACATGACACCCCATCACTCTTTAGAGTCAGATAATGGTTTGGAAAGGTGTAATCACTTTTTCAGTCACAGGAGACATTTTTAAGTATCTAATGACACCAAAACATCAGTCACTCTAGTCCCATCACCGACCAGAGATTTTGAGACCGTGGTCACACAGGAACAATAAGTATTAGGCTACTGATGAAAGTTCTGTAGCAGACTTGAGACAATAGCAGTGAGATGATCATATTACCTTTTGTTGTTATTTGGGAGGTTACAGACGTTGTTCTCTTCTCTGCACAGACATACACACATACACACAAAGACAGACAGAGAATATACCTGTTTAATTCAGAATGGTTATGGGAGATGATCATTTTTATAATGACATTAGCTTTTTCAAATAAAGATGATGATGATGATGATGTTGTTGCATTAGAGTAAACATACCTGTAGGTGTTGGAGGTGGTAAAGATGGATCTGAAAAAAGTTATGTTCGGTTCAGCTATTCACTTTGTAAGACATGGTCTATTTGGTTTCTGTTCAATATATTTCTGTTCAAACCGCTCTGACATGTTTACATTCAAAACCATATCAGAATAGCAAGTGATGTATGAAAATCTCTGCTCCACTCATACCTGTGCAGGTGAGTCCAGCGTCTTTGTTATGGGGGCAGTCAGTGTGGTTCTTCAGGGAGAGAGAGCAGTCCCACAGGTGGATCTCATTCCCTCTACACTCCACCCTGCTCAGCCACACAGCTCCCTCTCCACGCCCAAACGTAGCATTCCCATGAGCCTTCAGTGCCGGCCCACAGCCCAGCTGTCTGCACACCACCTCAGCATCTCTAATGTCCCAGAGGTCATCACAGACTGAGCCCCAGGTACCGTTATGATAAACCTCCAGTCTCCCAGAACACTGGCCCTCTCCTCCCTTCAGTCTGAGGGGTAGATGGTCTACACAGCAATTCACGACATAAAAATCTTACAGCAAGAACTCAGATTCACTGATGTACTAATATGGTATTTGATTCATGTATTGAAATTACTGAAGAGTTAAATTTTTTTTTTTTACATTTTTTACAGTATATTGTTTATTTTAGTTGTGAAGTGTTTAAACATATTGAATATTACTAAAGGGATTATAACTGAATTTGAGAAAGACTGAACAAGCAAAATTTTACATATAAAAACACAATAAAACAAAAAGGAGATAACAGTATTTTTATACTTTCACAGGTTCTTTACACAAATCTGAACCACAGAAATTTGATTTGAAATGAGAGTGAAATATAATATGAATGAGTGTCAAGCATTCTGACCTGAACATGGTCTGTGGTTTGAAGGCAGGGAACATGTCAGGTGACTTCTGGGGGTTTCTTCTTCATCTTTTGAATAGAGAGGAAAAATGACGTTATTACTTTATAATACAGTAACAGTGTTAACATTCAAGCTTTTGACTCATTGACTGCATTAACACAACTCTAAATCCCAATGACATCAGCTCAAAATCTTTCATCACTGTCATTAAGAGCACAATCACGGCCAATCCAACGGCTTTAACGGTCTATAATACACATAGTCTATATTGATGGGAAATCACTCTTCTACTGGTGTGGCTGGAGTGAAATGGTGGCATCAAACAGATTTAAACCCCATCATCATCATCATCATCATCATCATCATCATCATCATCAAATGAAAATTGTCAGGGCATTTGTTTCGTTAGATAGTGATGCTGACTTTACCTGAACAGGTAATTTCGGCCACTTCAAATGAATTACAGTCATTCTGATCCCACGGTGAAGATGGACAGTTCCACAGAGTGGAGTCATGTGTTCTGCAGGTCACAGAGTCCAGCCAGTTTTTAGCTGAAGCCAGTCTGGGTGTGGCCTCAGGACTGACGCTGCCGCTCTTTCCACAGTTCAGCTCTTGGCAGATTAAAGTCGCTGTGTCTGAGTCCATCTGGTTCATGCAGACATTACCCCAGGTTCCATTGTAAAAAACCTCCAGGTTCCCAGAGCAGCCTTCATTCAGTCTGATCTCTTTAAACTCTGAGAATAAAAGAAAGGAGATAAAGAATTAGTTTTGAGACTGTGTGACACTGTAATGTGATTGTTAAATAGGCTTTTAAATATGTTGGCATACTACCATAAATCTGTGTTAGTGACTGTGTCCTGAGTACCTGAACACACCACTCCCACGTCCTCCTTGTGTCCACAGGACTGTTGACCCCACCCCTTTAATGAACAACTCCACAGAGACGTCTCGTTCCCCAGGCACTCCACCTCATCCAGCCAAATGGGTCCAGTTCCAGGACCAAACCAGGCTGGAACTGGGTCACTGAGGGCCTCTCCACACTGCAGCTGTCTGCACACCACCTGGGCTTCCGCCAGATCCCAGGAGTCATCACACACTGTTCCCCATGAGCCTTCATGGAAAACCTCCAGACGCCCTGCACACTCACTCCCAGAACCCACCAGTCTGAGGGACCTGTGACCTGAGACATATGGAAATATATGTATATATAGTTATACTGATTTTTTAATGCCTTTTACACTATCAAAGGCCAGAATGCTGGTCATATAATACTAACCAGAGCAGATGATTGACAGCAGTTGGCTGGAGCTGCAGTTTGTAGTTTGAGGAGAACTGCAGTTTCCCAGGTGATCTTCAGTCCCAGAGCACTGGAAACCAGTCAGACAAACATCACCTAGACTGAACAGAGAGGAACCATGGACCTTAACCACCGAACCACAGCCCAGCTGTCTGCAGACCACAGAGGCTTCAGTGACACTCCAGGAGTCCAGGAGAACTTTCCGCCAGCCCTGGGAGAAATAAACCTCCAGCTCTCCCTCACACTGTCTCTCTCCAGTCAGTCGAATCTGTCCAACATTAACAGCTATGGAGAACTCTACAAAAAAAGAGCTGATATTTACTTAAAGCCTTTTGAGCACAAATATTTCACTTGTAAGTAAACATGTATTAACTTGAATGCATGTATGTCATGTACCTATCAGATATTCAGTAATAAACTGTGTTTCACGTTCCTACTCACTAGAGCAGATGACTCCAGCATCCTGCCTATGAGAGCATGCAGCTCGACTCCACGAAGAGATGACACATGCTGAGAGGCGTGTCTCGTTCCCCTGGCAATCAAACACATCAGCCCGTACTGGGTCACTGCCCTCCCCAAACCAGTCCGCCCCCACTACGGCCAAGGCACTCCCACAATTCAGCTGCCGACAGAGGACGTTAGAAACTCTCATGTCCCATGACGCATCACACACCGTGCCCCATTCGTCGAGGTACTTAAGTTCCACTCGACCTGAGCAGGGGTCAGAGCCGTTGACTAGTCTGAGCTCTGTGTAAGCTGTGCACAAGAGAGAAAAACATTAAATTCACACAGACAAGCGGGAAACGCTGCATTATAACATAGTACTCATTTGGAAAAGGCCCTGAGCTTTCCGTTATTTCATATATACATTTATTGTTTACTTGTTGGTGCCTTGTGTCTTGCTCTTCTATCGCACTCTGTGTCTGTCAATCACAGGGATCCCCCTCCCCCTGGTGGCCAGTTACTGTTTACGTAATTACGGAGATGCAAGTATGAGCCAGCCATACTTGGCAGAAGCAGACCTTGTTCATTTCCTCTTTTTAGATCAACTTAAGTTCATAATATCTATCTTTGTGAATTCCCTTGTTGTTTGGAGTGTGTGAAATGTTATCTAAACCACTTCTATAAATAACAGTAAGCCAAAGGAGTGTGTGGTTGGTGTCTTGGAATTAATAAGAAGCAATTCATTACTTCATCCCTGACGAGATGCCCTGTGGCAATTCCAAACTCCCCAGAGTCTCCAACCTAGCTCGTCAATCAAGTTTTTAGAATTACCCACTTTACAACTCATAAATAAAAACAGTTAAGAATGAGAGTCTGTCAATGCTCAATATGAAGGCTACTTAAACAGAGAAGTCATATAAAACTACTTTACCAGTACATATAAGTCCCACATCATTGTCATGAGAGCAGTTGTGTCTCTGTGAAGCTGATTTTGGACAGAAGACAAGGCCAGATTCATCCCCTGTACAGTGAATCTCCTCTGACCACACCTGACCCTCCCCTTTGCCAAAAGCAGCTGCTCCCAGCACCTTCACAGCAGCCCCACAGCCCAGCTCTCGACACACAACCTCTGCATCCTGCAGGTCAAAGTCAGCGTCACACACCGTGCCCCAGGTCTTCCCACAAAGTGTCTCCACTCTCCCAGAGCACAAGTGAATGCCATTAACCAGTTTGACCTGACCTGTGGGTTTAGACACATGAAATTACTATATTTCTACAGTTACATGTAATTACATCAAACTGATACACGTTTACAGGTTCCTTTGGTCAACAAGATTAAAGAGGCAAGTCATTGTTAATAGTCAGAGGTTATCCGTATCAATTTTCAGATTTTTGAAGAAATAGTTTACATAAAAAAACGAAGATGTCTGTAGTTCTTATGATAACTAATTATTTATAATTTATGTGGTGTTAAAGATAATTCGCCTGATGATAGGAAGTAGAGTTTTATTGTTGAGTGAAGAAATTATATTCATGTAAAGGATTGCCAAGATTTAGTTGAGCCGACCTGAACAGATGACTCCAGCGTGGTCTTCATCCTCACAGTTATGTTTACCCCATCCATCTGATCTGCAGTTCTTCAGTGTGATATCTGAAAAACTACAGTTCACTTCATCCATCCAGATTGGTCCTGATCCTGGACCAAACTGTGAATTTCTTTTTGCCTCTACAGCCACCCCACAGCCCAGTTCTCTACACACTACCATAGAGTCAATGATATCCCAGCCATCATCACACACTGCCCCCCACTGTCCCTCATGAAGAACCTCCACCCTCCCAGCACAGCGACTACCACCACCCACCAGCCTCACACTGTCTGTAGATGAGGGAGGCAGAAATGGAGAGAGAGAGAAGGGGGGAGAGAGAAAGAGAGAGAGAGAGAGAGAGAGAGAGAGAGAGAGAGAGAGCATTATGGTTTGCTTATGTTATTATATGTTGATTACTTCTTTTTTTTTTAAATGTTTACTCACTTAATAAATATCTCTTTGTTTTTCAACATTTAGTGATTTGTCACTGGTTCTTTGTAGCCATCTTCACACATTATAAAGGAACAACCTGCGACTTTTATTTTATGAGTTGTGATTTTTTTTTAACTCGCAGGTATGTGAACTTTCAAACTCTAACTACAGTCTGTATTTGACCATGTCTCAGTGAAATCCATAGTTTTAGTCATCGACCACTCTTTTCTTTATCCGCAGGTTCCTTTACGTTACAAAACATGTTTTATTTAAAGTCTGTAATAAAATCAAATAAATGAAGTAAACAAATGTGGCCAAGAGGCTACATTTAATACAGAGAAAAACATCTTCTGCTCTTGTGTTAAACTCTTGCTCTGATTCAGAGATTCAGCACAGCAGAAACACAGACTTTTGATATGCACTTTTTTTTAAATCAAATCTATGTACTGCAGAAAACTTTTTGCACAATATTAAATGTCAAAAGAATCAGACATTTATTAATTGTTGAAAAATGCTTGACAGTTATTGAATGTTGCATTTTGCTTGTTCATATTTAGCATTTAAAAATGGTATTTAAGATTTTCACACCGTAATAACTGTAAGAACATAATTTTGAGCTTAAATGTGACATGAACTCTGAGATTTCATTTAAATAATTTTCACTTAAAGATGAACTCTTATTGTGTTTAGCACCCAGTATATCACTTCACACTGTACCTGACTGTCCACCATGAAGAATCTTCATTTTCCCAGGACAACCACTATCACCATTCTCCAACTTCAGACTGTCTGTACGTGTGTGTGTGTGTGTGTGTGTGTGTGTGTGTGTGAGAGAGAGAGAGAGAGAGAGAGAGAGAGTCTCATAATGTATAGTAAAATTTTAGGATTTTTAAAGGAGTTCACATAAAGCATGAAAATGATGACATTTATGACAACTTGTCATTTATAACAGACCTGATATTGATCATAATTGTTTTGACAATAAGAGGCTGAAATATACAGTTGTATTAAGGGATAGGTGACTTCAGGTCTGTTCTGTCTATTCAAATTGTAGAAAACTGAGGTTTAGTTCAGCCTACCTGAGCAGATGACTCCAGCATCTTCCTTATGTGTACAGTCATTATCACCCCATTCATTTGAACCACACTTCTTCAGTGAGGTATCTGACTCACTACAGTTCACTTCATCCATCCAGATTTGTCCTGATCCTTCTCCAAAGTGAGCAGCCCACAGAACCTCTGCAGCCTCACCACAGCCCAGCTCTCTACACACCACTGCAGCATCAGTCATGTCCCACCAGTCATCACACACTGTCCCCCACTGTCCCTCATGAAAAACCTCCACTCTCCCAGCACAGTGACTACCACCATCTACCAGTCTCACACTGTCTGTAGGCAGGGAAGGCAGAAAGGGAGAGAGAGAGAGAGAGGGAGAGAAGGAGAGGAGGGGGAGAGAAAAAGGGGAGGAAGAAGGAAAATTATAAGCTTACTTACATTGTTGTGTGTTGTCTTACATTTTTCCATTTTTAACAGAGAGTTGATGTAAAAGAGCATATTAATCATCATTCTGTTTCTCTTTAGATATCTCACATTTTTTATTGACTGTAATAAGAAACTAAAATCAAAACATTTTAGGAATATGTCTTTTTGTAAAGGAACTACATCACCAAATTACAAATATATATACTTTGTTATATAATCACAAATGTTTCTACTTGAGTCATATAAGAGACATGGTGCACAGTAAACCACCTCTATACATCAACGCGTCCTCTTTAACATTATAATCACACCAAACCCAGAATAATTCAGTCAGCCATTCACCTTTAGACCAGGAACCTGAACTTACCAGCTGTGCTGAGGTGAACCATGGAGGAGAGAAAAATGATCCATAGACAGGTGCCCATCTCTCTCTGCCCCACACAAAGATCCTTTTCACCCACTCTGCTCACAGCACAACCTTCTCCTCTGCTCCTCCAGAGTGACTGAAAGAACTGTCTCCTCTCAGCCCCTCCAGACAGCAAGAACCCTCCCTCCCTCACCCGCCAATCAAACTAATTATTACCTTATCAGAGAGACTAACGGAAACCATCAAACAGATACACTGACAAATCAGAATTCGTTGTTCACTTCTCGCCAAATACATCGAAATAACATCAGCCCGTTTGAACAGAACTCCTCCCCGTATTTACTCACATCTGACTACAGAACGACAGTTGCAAACCTAAAAACAGATTTTTTTTTTTTCAGAGAGGAAGTATACACACATATACATTCCTACTCTGCCACCTGCAGAGGAAGAGGAGACAGGAACCTATTACAAACCCTCAACATCAAAGCCTGTGAAAATCTCTAATGCTACAGAAAACAGAAATATTTGAAAAAGTTGCCACTGTGTGAGAAATTCAGTGAAGATAAAAATTATGTTCAGATGAAATGCATGAAATGTTTTTCTCTCCATTATTTCTCCAGAGAAATGAAGAGATCCCCAATTTCATAACCATAACCATTTTCAAAAACTGTGATTACAGCTTTCATCCATAAGGGGACAGTAAAACACAGAACACTTTATTTTTACGTAGCCCAGAGGGAAAATAAATCATTTATACAATAAATAAAAATAAATAAATATGTAGTGCCCTGTACCCCTGATCTAAGTTGAGGCAAAGGCCTGAGTTCTTTTCTAATGGTGGATTTCTCCTAATTCTTATAGTCAGTGAGTTTAATGATTAACTGAATTAAATAAATTACACTAAGGGTCACAGAGTATGTGTGTTATTCACTAAACCAGCACTAAAAATTCCCTTATCTAGATATATTAAAAGAAGTCATTTTTGAATATAATTGGTTATTTGTTTATTGTATTTGAAATAGTAAGGGAAGTTGAGTATTGGAGCAAAGGGAGGAAATAAATAAACAGAAATATCAAGCACAAATAGATTTTTACAGGAATGGTGGAATTCAGTACTGTACAATTTGATTAAGCGTTCATAGCAAAAGGTATCCCGTGCTGTGTAAGGTTGACGCTAAACAAAGTAACCACGTCAGTCACTAAAAACCGTAACAGTATGAAACTAGGATACATCAATAACTAAACATCAGGTTAAAACTATTTAAATAAATTCAATCAGCAAAACTCGATGTCAATTTAAATAAAACCTTGCCGATAAAACTCTATATTATATCAATATTCAATCCAGTATACTACTCTCTTAAAACAAACAGGAATTAAATGACAGCTCGGACGAACGTGGGCGCCACTCACACTCGCAAGCAATGCCTTACAGATGGAGTAGCCAGCCCCGTCTTTGCAGGCCTGTGTCGTTGCTGGTTTTCGGTGAGGCCACAAACAAACTTGCCGCTTCACTCGACAGAACATAAAAAAAAACAAAAAAACAAAAAGGTACCACCTTCCGCGTACGACTTTAACTGACATCGTAAGCCAGTCCCCAGGGCAGAAATCCCGTGTTGGAGTGACAGGTATGAGCTGACCACCAAGATGTCCAGTGTTTCCAGAGGCACTCCCGGTGGCCTAAACCTCTATCTGCTCTTCTCTCTACATCTGATCACCAAAACTGGCACAAAATTAGACTTCGGTTTGAAAGTCCGTAAAAATAATTTAAAACACTGTTCCAAATAACACAGATCAAACAAGAACACAGTCCTCAACTGTAGAAAACCCAAAAGAAAACCTATTTTCTCCTTGATTTTTTTCTGTTCACCCTTTTAAAAACATCCCTATAACCGTTCACCTTTGAAGAATAAACTCCAACCGTCAACTCACTCGCGTCTCCCATCCTAATCTCCCCCTCGCGCACACTTGCCACACTTGACCTTGAGAGAACCCTTGTCTCAACTGCGTAACTGTAACTTCGGGGTCTCTACAAACTATTTAACATGATAAAATATATAATATATAGTGTGATCTAATTTTATTTATATATTTTTATTTCTGGTCTAAATTATTTGTTTTCCCTCCGGACTACAAACACAAGTCATTGGCGACTGACTCCATAAAATTGTATCAAAGCGTTAAATAGATTGCAGAGAGCCCAAAGTTCAGCCAATTACCGTTACACAGTTGAGACAAGGGTTCTCCCCGTTGCATGCGTGCGCGAGCGAGAGCGAGAGGAGAAGGGGAGACGCGAGTGAGTTGACTGACCGTTATAGGTTACGTTTCAAAGGTACGTAAATCCGCTGGGGGACAAAGGGGGGGTTCTTTTGGGTTTGTCCAGTTGTCCAACCGAGCACTGTGAACATTATTTTTTAAGTTGTTTTATTCGGAATAGTCTTTTGAATTATTTTTACGGAGTTCAAACTCATGTCCAGGGGGCTATTCCAGAAAGCGGGTTTAGTGAAAACTCCGAGTTAGTTAACTCAGAGGGAGTAATAAACCTCCTAATAGAGCAGTCCTATGACTTCATTCTCCTAGCAAAACAAAGCCACGAGGCTCTTCTATTAGGAGGTTTACTACTTGAGTTTTCACGAAGCCTGCATTCTGGAATACCCCCCCAGATGGCATCGGTCGAAGCAGATGTTAGCCTAGTTTATTTTGTGTCAGTCTCGGTCATTCGACGTTGAGGGAACACCAGATGGAGGCAGCTTTAGGTTTTTTTTCGTTTTCCCTTTTTTTCTGGCTCTGTCGAGTGACGCGGCAAGCTTGTTTGTGGCCTCACTAGAAACGACACAGAGCTGCAACCAGGGCCGCCGCTACGTACACGCACTTCACGCGCTGTGCGTAGGGCAACAGGTGCTGGAGGGGGCACCAAAACATTAACGTTCAAACGTAAACTAACAAACTACATTAGTTACACAAAAAATGCACAGATCGGGAACCGGGAGTAAATGTTAAGAAATCCGCCGAATAAAAGATTATTTGAGGCTGTCATCGCTTTGCAACCTAACAGCCAAAAGCAAATCGAGAGACTAAATTCTAGAGTCCGCCAAAACAGCCAGCGAGCACAGAGAATTTCTGAGATAAATGTACCCGGATCGTATTGACAAATCCAGAATTAACAGCGATTATGTCCGCTTTTGTATCTTGATCTTTAACACACAACCTAAGTGTCTTTTTATGAAATTTAGTGGAGTAGCAATCAGAGAAATACTTGTACTGTTCATTTAGTTTGTGTGCAGACAGTTTTATGTTTTTATGATATTGTGTTTGAGTGTGCGTGTGTGTTGGCCTACATTCGTCTGTTTTTTCATTTGATACCTGTTTGTTTCAACAAGAGTAGTTTTACGCAAAGGCGTTAATTATTCTGCGAGTCGTTGGTTTAATTGTTAAACAAAGCGGATTAACGGGAACAGGTTGAAACTAATGATAGATTTAAAGAGGTTTGTTCCTCCCCTGTTTCAAGCTGACCAAGCGCCACTGGATACGGTATTAACTTCCACCATCCCTGTAAAAATCTATTTGTGCTTATTATTTTTGTTTACTTATTTCCTGTCTTTTACTTAATCAAATTGTACAGTACTGACTTCCACCACTCCTGAAAAATCTATTTGTGCTTGATATTTCTGTTTATTTATTTCCTCATTTTGCTCCAATATCAAACTTCCCTTACTATTTAAAATACAATAAACAATCAACCACTTATATTCATAAAGTATTTCTTTTAATATATCTAAATATGGGAATCTTTAGTGCTGGTTTAGTGAATAGCACACATATTCTGTAACCCTCAGTGTAATTTATTTAATTCAGTCAATGATTAAACTTACTGACTATAAGAATTAGGAGAGATCCACCATTAGAAAAGAACTCAGGCCTTTGCCTCAACGTAGATCAGGGGTAAAGGGTGCTACATTTATTTCATCCATATACCTCTGTGTGTGTTCATGTGTATTTTATGCAACAGGGTGAATCCTAGAGTGTAAGCAGTTTCTTCTAGATGACCAAGCACCAGAGGTGTTCTCATGACCACCAGTACGTGACTGTACTGTAATTTTTTCTCTATGTCTCCTTAGCCAAAACAATATACATGTAAAGTTGTCAATGTCAGTACTCAGGTCATGGGAGAAGACTCTGTCTGACTGTCTGAAACAAAGGTATGATGACTATCTCTCACTTATCCTTGCGGAAACGTAGGGAGCTAATATCCACCAGACACAAGACACGTACCAAGAAACGTGAGAACATGAAAATCAGAGTAAAGGACCAGGAACTCACAGGCTTTGACAGGTCATGTGCAAAATATGCAGTCCTTCTCACCATTTATTGTGATTCCCAAAAAGGACATTAAGATATGTGACATATCTTACATATTTAAAATTGAATGGAATTCCATATGATGTTTAAGCAGTTAACATCAAACACAGGGTTGTGTCTCATCCTGAATTTATTTAATCTCTCAGTGACGCAACAAACAGCCCATGAATACTTATGTGAGCATTTGAATGGTGTCTGAATGGTACAGTAGTAAATTACACTCTGTAGCAGCACTGGGGTTGCAAATTAGAGTCTAGCAAAAGCACTGGTTCTGTCAGGTGTCATAAAGTACACGATTATCCT
Organism: Chanos chanos; assembly: GCF_902362185.1. NCBI lineage: Eukaryota > Metazoa > Chordata > Actinopteri > Gonorynchiformes > Chanidae > Chanos > Chanos chanos. Next base: position 6,263,141 of record NC_044500.1, on the reverse strand, counting down.
TTGGAGGGTCAGCAAAATGAGCGTATCCATAGAAATCTGACAATATCCAACAATGCAGTACAGTGAATGAACAGTCTAAACAATCTTGAATGCCCACAACATTAAGATCTTTACCCTTTTAGTGAGTGCCAAAGTTTCCGGTTCTCCTTGATGACAGGAAGATGTTCTGTAAAGAGAATTGGATTTGGTTCCACTGTTGTGGCTCTGCTTTTGCCTGGTTTGAGAGCGCCCCAATACCCCAACTGTCTTCTCACTGTAGATTTTCCTCAGTTCCATGTGAGATGGGTGTGAGAGGCTTACTTTAGATCAGTGAAAGTGGTTCTAAGGATGTAATTAGTATTCAACAACATAAAAACTTTAAAAAAGAAAAACATTCCAGAGGTGATCAAAATTATGATTGTACTACATTTTATTAACAAATAGCATGTTTTTTCCCCATTACATCTGTTTTCCCTGAGTTTATCTTAAGCTGGCACTGAAATAACATATAGCTAAAGGTTGAAACTGATTAATGAATTTAAGATCAGAAAATACACTGTGTATAAAAACTTCTTACATTCGTCTTTTACATTCATCTCTTATATTTCACATATATCACTTATCGTATATATATCATATATCGGCCTTTTGTTCTTCTGTCATATTTTGCCTTGTTCATGATGTCCATACTTTGATGATGTCATCAGTCTCCTTTCTCTCATTCAGTCAGTTCTGTACTGTGAAGGTAAAAGGGTGAAGATAAGGACCTCCACAGACCAAAGCCAGTTATACATACAACATTCACAGTTATTGACTGCTCTGTAAAGGAGTCATTTAAAACATTATTTAAATCTAAGAGTGCAATAATGTGTCAGAATTTTATAACTGACACATTTCATAACTGTCAGGCCACATTCTCTAACCTCACAGGTTTTCTTCATCGCTGTACCATATTCGTCCAATATCATCGTACTCGTCAGGTCCATTCACTAAAACACACAAACATCAAAACGTCCAAACATCAAAGACACTCTGAGCCTGTGGAGAACATTCCTTTGCTGGTGCGTAATGTTACCATAGATTATGAGAACATTAGTCTGAAACTCACCTGTTGGATTGATTGGAACAGTGATGACGTCATCATAATCCTCTAGTGGATCCTCTATAACTGTCTCTGAAACAGTAACTGATACTATTATGACTTAGCCCTCAAATTTACTTCATATCTATAGTTAACATAGTCGGGAAACTTCTATCTTCTCTCAGCAGGCTTCATTATAAGCAAATTTGCATGGATCAGAGCAACAAGTAATTAATTAATTAATTAAACAATAATTACGACATATAACTGCCCTCGCTCCCTGCGCTCCCAAGATTCTCCACTATTAGTCGTTCCAAGAGTTAAAAAGAAGTACGCTAGCTACCCAGCCTTTTCCTACCGCTCTCCCTTCCTCTGCAATGGTCTACCTACAGAAATTAGGGAAGTAAACTCTCTTCATACCTTTAAAACTAAACCAAAGACTTATCTGTTTTCTGTTTTTTTTTAACTTATGGATAATATCATTTTGATTTAACTTTGCTGTGGACATGTAAAGCCCTTTGAGACTATAAATAGTGATAATATTAGGCTCTAAATAAACTTGTATTATTATTATTACTATTATAAGTAAATATCAAATTAATTTTAAAAATTAAAAGTGAATTCCCATGAGAAATTAGTCAATATTTAATCAGTGTTAAAAACAGAACGTTAAAAGTATTACACATGATGCTGTTGTTCCACTATAGTCCGCTAATCACTGTCTGTGATTAACCACCAACTCCGTAGCTTTGAGCCTTACAGTGATTTTAACCAGTAACCAATGAGAAAGGCTCTCAGTGTGGTCACATGCTCATTCATCAATCGGACCCCCTGGACTTTATCCTGAGGTGATGACATCATCAATGCCCTCAGTTCCAACCAGCTCTGAACCAATCACAAACATAAATTATGGATATCCTGTGATATGGAAATACTGTATGTTATACAGGTATCAGTAGTGATTACCGATCGCAATTCCAGGATTCCTCCCTACGATGATAACATCATCATAACTCTCCACTGTGAGCTCTTTCACATTTTTCTCTACATCAGAAAATACAGAGACAAATTTCCCTCCATTCAGAACAGACACTGAACAGTAACATGCTGTCAAACTGCATGTGTTTGTATTAAAAATATGTCATTAATCTAAACAAAACAGAGACACACCCATCATGCTGCCTGGGTTCTGTCCTCCAGTGATGACATCATCATAGTTCTCTGGAGGGTCCAGTGTCACCATCTCCTCTGAGCCTGATAAAGTCAGAGAGACTTTTTAATAACAACACAAAACTTCCTTTCAGCAACAAGATTTCCACATATCTGATTACAAAGACAGCAGAACAGATCATATGATCAGTCTAGACACACACACACATACGAACACTCCCAGACTCACGATCTCACCTCTCAGGTCACTGGTACTTTTCACATCATCATAATCATCCACTTTATCTGTTCACATTAACAAAGAGGCTCCCAGTCAGGGTCCAGATAGACAGAGCAGCACCACAGCACGTCTACATAGAGCCTGTCCACTTCCTATTACTCACGTCGTGCCGAAATTGGCTGCAATTCACCTAGAGGGCGCTCCCGAGAAAGTCCTCAATAAATGGGAGTGAATGGAGCTAAACAGCTAAAATAATTATTTACACCTGCTTCTAAAAAAAAATCCCAAATTTTATTTTAGTTTTTGCAAATAGCATTGATTATATATCAGAACTGAAATGAAAAAATACTATTGTCCTTTCATTTTTCTTACAGGGAAGGCGATTTTGCCCATAAAACGCTAGCATTCTGCTAATGTATGCTGATTGGTCGGTTAAGCATTTATGACTGATTACGAATGTAATGGTACGCTAATTAGTCATTGTGGCATTACTGGTTTGTGCTGTGGTTTGAATGCCATGTTCTTTGCGTGTCTACACGATACATGAATTGGGAAATGACATGAAAATAAAGCCGAGTATATTTTGTTGTTATTCTATATCCCACATATGGCCGTAAATTCCATAAAGCCGTGGTGCCGTTAAGTGGCTTGTGGTGCATGACATCACAAATTCTTACAAAAGGGTATTTCACTTCAACTGGAACCGTAAAAAATCTAAAAATGTAACTAAATCTATTATCTTGACGCCTTATATTGAAAACATAATGAACGTTGCCAGAAAAAAAATGTACCCCATGAGAGTGACATAGGCCCCCATTCATTCTGAACTCTCTCGTGAGCGCCTCCTGTCAAACAGGAAGTTCTGAGACTGGAAATTCTCTCCTATTCAGAAATTCTCTGGCAGCACTGACTACATTTCGCCCCGTGTTCTGTGTTTTGGGGTCTCGAGCACTAACTTTCGCCAGTGTCACGGCCACCGTACGTCATCGTTCTGAAACTCTCCGTTTTCCCTCTCTACATTACAAATTTATGCACCCCAGAGAGCGTTTCCGAAAACTATGGGTTTTAGTGTGGATGGAAGGGCTAAACGGAGAAATCATTAGGTCTATGCGTTGTCAAATTTACCCAGGCTAGTGTGGACAGGAAATCTTATGGTTGTGTGCTGGCAGTGCTGCACAGCATACACAACATACTACGTCTTAAATTTCAACGTCTCTTGAATCGAGTTGTAGCGACGGTGGATGGCGAGGGTCAGTCATGGAATTACAAAACGTAGTCAACTTATGTGTTGTAGTGATGAAACTCTATAGTGACGTAGGCCTATTTCAGCAACTTCATTTATGGTATTCGCCAACCTGGCTTTTTACTCGCATTTAGCGAGTGGCGGGAGCCAGTTTTAGACCCTGCCCCGCAATGCGCACACAGATGTTGTCATATTTTAAACTTTAGTGAGATTTTAGGATAACTCGGCTCCAGATTTGTGTTTTAGATTTTTATACAACGCTACACTGAAGGTCCAGTCCAGTATTTTACTGACTGGATCAGGTCTGAGTTGTAAATCTGGTCCTGGACCAAATGTCAATCTCTGTCTCTGATGGAGTCTTAAACCTTTATAGCCCAAACTGCTGATCTGTGATCAGGTGATAAGGAGCTGATATGTAAAAATGGAAGTGGAGATGTAAGTGGCCACTGTACCTGAGGGGAGATCCTCCTCCATATCCTCATACCCAGACATCTCTCCTTCAGAGAGGACACGACCTGTTCAAGGTCAAAAGGGCAATCATGAAACATGAGAGAAAAAAAAACAAACACACACATGGACACAGGCAAATACATCTTCTCTCTCTCTGTCTGCCTCTCTCTTGACCCCCCCCCCCCACCCCCACCCCCCTATGCCCCAGTCCATCTCCTTATCACCCACACAAATCATATATCCCACAACCCATCCCCTTTCCTTTCACACACGCACACATCCTACAATCACCTCCGACTCTGTCGCAGACACACACACCCCACGACTCGCTGACATATGAGAGGCCGTTACACCTGTGAGTCTTGTGGTTTTGGTGCTGAGTTCTCTGGTTCAGAGCAGGAAGCCCAACAGCAGTAGAATATAGTCAGGGTTTCAGTCTCTTCCCTTTCACCCCATGTCACCCCAATTAATGATGGAGATGACACTTTTTTCACCATCAGTAATGACAAGAAGTTCAGCTCATTTCCAGAAGAGAATAAAAACTTGTACTGGTTTGAATTTGCCTTGAGATGTTTTACACAAACTCAGCTGAACTCACAGTCTCCTGTCTCTGTGTATTTTTCTTACACTCTCTCTCTCTCTCTCTCTCTCTCACACACACACACACACACTCTTTAAAGAGAGAGAAACAGAATAAAAAGAGATAGAATAATAATTAATATGCTCTTGTACATCAATTCTCTGTTAAAAACGGAAAAATGTAAGACGACACACAACAATGTAAGTAAACCATAATTCTCCTTCTTTCTCCCCTCTGTCTCTCTCTCTCTCTCTTTAAAAAGTAAATAGAGCACATCCTTGTCCACTCACCTCTCCTGACAGAGCCAGTGCTTCTCTTAGTGATGAATCTATGGTCAATCTCCTCATAGACCACCTCGGGCAGAGTCATGTGTCTCTTGGTGGACAGGGCTGTGTGAGATGGAAACACTGGCTCATATTGTGATGAAGACACAGTGAGCAGCACGTGACAGCACAGATGAAGCCCAGACTCTTTTGCTTCACTGTGTCAAAGAAGATCCACACAAACTCTTCATCAACATCATCATCATCCTCAACGTCAACACTGACCCTACCTCTCCTCAGTGCTCTGTTCTGGTAAAACAGCACCACCAGAAACACCACCGACAGTAGGAGCAGAGTTCCCAAAACCAGGAAGACCACAGAGGGGATGGACAGAGCGGCTGGGGGCTGGGGAGGAGTTACCCGTCTGGGGGCAGCTGCTGGACAGACATGAATTTACATTACAGTGAACTGGACATACCAGACACACTCTTTCATTTCAACATGACACCTCATCACTCTTTAGAGTAAGATAATGGTTTGGAAAGGTGTAACCACTTTTTCAGTCACAGGAGACATTTTTAAGTATCTAATGACACCAAAACATCAGTCACTCTAGTCCCATCACCGACCAGAGATTTTGAGACCGTGGTCACACAGGAACAATAAGTATTAGGCTACTGATGAAAGTTCTGTAGCAGACTTGAGACAATAGCAGTGAGATGATCATATTACCTTTTGTTGTTATTTGGGAGGTTACAGACGTTGTTCTCTTCTCTGCACAGACATACACACATACACACAAAGACAGACAGAGAATATACCTGTTTAATTCAGAATGGTTATGGGAGATGATCATTTTTATAATGACATTAGCTTTTTCAAATAAAGATGATGATGATGATGATGTTGTTGCATTAGAGTAAACATACCTGTAGGTGTTGGAGGTGGTAAAGATGGATCTGAAAAAAGTTATATTCAGTTCAGTTATTTGCTCAAATAAATCTTTGTCTGACATGTTCTACTTGATTTCTGTTCAATATATTTCTGTTCAAACTGCTCTGACATGTTTACAGTCAAAACCACATCAGAATAGCGAGTGATTCAATCAGTATGAAAATCTCTGGTCCACTCATACCTGTGCAGGTGAGTCCAGCGTCTTTGTTATGGGGGCAGTCAGTGTGGTTCTTCAGGGAGAGAGAGCAGTCCCACAGGTGGATCTCATTCCCTCTACACTCCACCCTGCTCAGCCACACAGCTCCCTCTCCACGCCCAAACGTAGCATTCCCATCAGCCCTCAGTGCCGGCCCACAGCCCAGCTGTCTGCACACCACCTCAGCATCTCTAATGTCCCAGAGATCATCACAGACTGAGCCCCAGATACCTTCATGATAAACCTCCAGTCTCCCAGAGCACTGGCCCTCTCCTCCCTTCAGTCTGAGGGGTAGATGGTCTACACAGCAATTCACGACATAAAAATCTTACAGCAAGAACTCAGATTCACTGATGTACTAATATGGTATTTGATTCATGTATTGAAATTACTCAAGAGTTAAATTTTTTTTTTTTACATTCTTTACAGTATATTGTTTATTTTAGTTGTGAAATGTTTAAACATATTGAATATTGCTAAAGGGATTATAACTGAATTTGAAAAAGACTGGACAAGCAAAATTTTACATATAAAAACACAATAAAACAAAAAGGAGCAGATAACAGTATTTTTATACTTTCACAGGTTCTTTACACAAATCTGAACCACAGAAATTTGATTTGAAATGAGAGTGAAATATAATATGAATGAGTGTCAAGCATTCTGACCTGAACATGGTCTGTGGTTTGAAGGTAGGGAACATGTCAGGTGACTTCTGGGGGTTTCTTCTTCATCTTTTGAATAGAGAGGAAAAGTGATGTTATTACTTTATAATACAGTAACAGTGTTAACATTCAAGCTTTTGACTCATTGACTGCATTAACACAACTCTAAATCCCAGTGACATCAGCTCAAAACCTTTCATCACCGTCATTAAGAGCACGATCACGGCCAATCCAACGGCTTTAACGGTCCATAATACACATAGTCTATATTGATGGGAAATCACTCTTCTACTGGTGTAGCTGGAGTGAAATGGTGGCATCAAACAGATTGAAACCTCATCATCATCATCATCATCATCACCATCATCATCATCATCATCAAATGAAAATTGTCAAGGCATTTGTTCGGTTAGATAGTGATGCTGACTTTACCTGAACAGGTAATGTCGGCCACTTCAAATGCAGTGCAGTCATTCTGATCCCACGGTGAAGATGGACAGTTCCACAGAGTGGAGTCATGTGTTCTGCAGGTCACAGAGTCCAGCCAGTTTTTAGCTGAAGCCAGTCTGGGTGTGGCCTGGTCACTGACGCTGCCGCTCTTTCCACAGTTCAGCTCTTGGCAGATTAAAGACACTGTGTCTGAGTCCATCTGGTTCATACAGACATTACCCCAGCTTCCATTGTAAAAAACCTCCAGGTTCCCAGAGCAGCCTTCAGTCAGTCTGATCTCTTTAAACTCTGAGAATAAAAGAAAGGAGATAAAGAATTAGTTTTGAGACTGTGTGACACTGTAATGTGATTGTTAAATAGGCTTTTAAATATGTTGGCATACTACCATAAATCTGTGTTAGTGACTGTGTCCTGAGTACCTGAACACACCACTCCCACGTCCTCCTTGTGTCCACAGGACTGTCGACCCCACCCCTTTAATGAACAACTCCACAGAGACGTCTCGTTCCCCAGGCACTCCACCTCATCCAGCCAAATGGGTCCAGTTCCAGGACCAAACCAGGCTGGAACCGGAACACTGAGGGCCTCTCCACACTGGAGCTGTCTGCACACAACCTGGGCTTCCGCCAGATCCCAGGAGTCATCACACACTGTTCCCCATGAGCCTTCATGGAAAACCTCCAGACGCCCTGCACACTCACTCCCAGAACCCACCAGTCTGAGGGACCTGTGACCTGAGACATATGGAAATATATGTATATATAGCTATACTGATTTTTTAATGCCTTTTACACTATCAAAGGCCAAAATGCTGGTCATATAATACTAACCAGAGCAGATGATTGACAGCAGTTGGCTGGAGCTGCAGTTTGTAGTTTGAGGAGAACTGCAGTTTCCCAGGTGATCTTCAGTCCCAGAGCACTGGAAACCAGTCAGACAAACATCACCTAGACTGAACAGAGAGGAACCATGGAACTTTACCACAGAACCACAGCCCAGCTGTCTGCAGACCACAGAGGCTTCAGTGACAGTCCAGGAGTCCAGGAGAACCTTCCGCCAGCCCTGGGAGACATAAACCTCCAGCTCTCCCTCACACTGTCTCTCTCCAGTCAGTCGAATCTGTCCAACATTAACAGCTATGGAGGACTCTGAAACGAAATAGCTGATATTTACTTAAAGCCTTTTGAGCACAAGTATTTCACTTGTAAGTAAACATGTATTAACTTGAATGCATGTATGTCATGTACCTATCAGATATTCAGTAATAAACTGTGTTTCACATTCCTACTCACTAGAGCAGATGACTCCAGCATCCTGCCTATGAGAGCATGCAGCTCGACTCCACGAAGAGATGACACATGCTGAGAGGCGTGTCTCGTTCCCCTGGCAACCAAACACATCAGCCCGTACTGGGTCACTGCCCTCCCCAAACCAGTCCGCCCCCACTACGGCCAAGGCACTCCCACAATTCAGCTGCCGACAGAGGACGTTAGATACTCTCATGTCCCATGATGCATCACACACCGTGCCCCATTCGTCGAGGTACTTAAGTTCCACTCGACCTGAGCAGGGGTCAGAGCCGTTGACTAGTCTGAGCTCTGTGTAAGCTGTGCACAAGAGAGAAAAACATTAAATTCACACAGACAAGCGGGAAACGCTGCATTATAACATAGTACTCATTTGGAAAAGGCCCTGAACTTTCCGTTATTTCATATATACATTTATTGTTTACTTGTTGATGCCTTGTGTCTTGCTCTTCTATTGCACTCTGTGTCTGTCAATCACAGGGATCCCCTCCCCCTGGTGGCCAGTTACTGTTTACGTAATTACGGAGATGCAAGTATGAGCCAGCCATACTTGGCAGAAGCAGACCTTGTTCATTTCCTCTTTTTAGATCAACTTAAGTTCATAATATCTATCTTTGTGAATTCCCTTGTTGTTTGGAGTGTGTGAAATGTTATCTAAACCACTTCTATAAATAACAGTAAGCCAAAGGAGTGTGTGGTTGGTGTCTTGGAATTAATAAGAAGCAATTCATTACTTCATCCCTGACGAGATGCCCTGTGGCAATTCCAAACTCCCCTGAGTCTCCAACCTAGCTCGTCAATCAAGTTTTTAGAATTACCCACTTTACAACTCATAAATAAAAACAGTTAAGAATGACAGACGGTCAATGCTCAATATGAAGGCTACTTAAACAGATAGGTCTTATAAAACTACTTTACCAGTACATATAAGTCCCACGTCATTGTCATGAGAGCAGTTGTGTCTCTGTGAAGCTGATTTTGGACAGAAGACAAGGCCAGATTCATTCCCTCTACAGTGAATCTCCTCTGACCACACCTGACCCTCCCTTTTGCCAAAAGCAGCTGCTCCCAGCACCTTCATAGCAGCCCCACAGCCCAGCTCTCGACACACAACCTCTGCATCCTGCAGGTCAAAGTCAGCGTCACACACCATGCCCCAGGTCTTCCCACAAAGTGTCTCCACTCTCCCAGAGCACAGGTGAATGCCATTAACCAGTTTGACCTGACCTGTGGGTTTAGACACATGAAATTACTATATTTCTACAGTTACATGTAATTACATCAAACTGATACACGTTTACAGGTTCCTTTGGTCGACAAGATTAATGAGGCAAGTCATTGTTAATAGTCAGAGGTTATCCGTATCAATTTTCAGATTTTTGAAGAGATAGTTTACATAAAAAAATGAAGATGTCTGTAGTTCTTATGATAACTAATTATTTATAATTTATGTGGTGTTAAAGATAATTCGCCTGATGATAGGAAGTAGAGTTTTATTGTTGAGTGAAGAAATTATGTTCATGTAAAGGACTGCCAAGGTTTAGTTGAGCCGACCTGAACAGATGACTCCAGCGTGGTCTTCATCCTCACAGTTATGTTTACCCAATCCATCTGATCTGCAGTTCTTCAGTGTGATGTCTGAAAAACTACAGTTCACTTCATCCATCCAGATTGGTCCTGATCCTGGACCAAACTGTGAATTTCTTTTTGCCTCTACAGCCACCCCACAGCCCAGTTCTCTACACACTACCATAGAGTCAATGATATCCCAGCCATCATCACACACTGCCCCCCACTGTCCCTCATGAAGAACCTCCACCCTCCCAGCACAGCGACTACCACCATCCACCAGCCTCACACTGTCTGTAGATGAGGGAGGCAGAAATGGAGACAGAAAAGGGGGGGGAGAGAGAGGGAGAGAGAGGGAGTGTTTTGCTTTTGTTATTATATGTTGAGTCTGAAGCTTTGTATATAATAAATATATCATTTACACATTTAACACCTCCACACACTTTATAAATATCTCTTTGTTTTTCAGCATTTAGTGATTTGTCACTGGTTCTTAGTGAGCGTCTTCACACATAATGAAGGAACTGAGCATCATCATACCTAGACACTGTGTGTTTCGGACAACCTGTGACTTCTACAATTTTATGAGTTGTGATTTTTTTTTTTAACTCACAGGTATGTGAACTTTCAAACTCTAACTACAGTCTGTATTTGACCATGTCTCAGTGAAATCCATAGTTTTGGTCATTGACCACTCTTTTCTTTATCTGCATGTTCCTTTACCTTACAATACATGTTTTATTTAAAGTCTGTAATAAAATCAAATAAATGAAGTAAACAAATGTGGCCAAGAGGCTACATTTAATACAGAGAAAAACATCTTCTGCTCTTGTGTTCAACTCTTGCTCTGATTCAGAGATTTTATCTGTTTCTCAGCACAGCAGAAACACAGACTTTTGATATGCAAAGCTTTTTTTTAAAATCAAATCTATGTACTGCAGAAAACTTTTTGCACAAACATTAAATGTCAAAAAAGATTAATTGTTGAAAAATGCTTAACAGTTATTGAATATTGCATTTTGCTTCTTCATATTTAGCATTTAAAAATGGTATTTAAGATTTTCACACCGTAATAACTGTAAGAAAACAACATAATTTTGAGCTTAAATGTGACATAGATTCTGAGATTTCATTTAAATCATTGTGTTTAGCACCCAGTATATCACTTCACACTGTACCTGACTGTCCTCCATGAAGAATCTTCATTTTCCCAGGACAACCACCATCACCATTCTCCAACTTCAGACTGTCTGTACGTGTGTGTGTGTGTGTGTGTGTGTGTGTGTGTGTGAGAGAGAGAGCGAGAGAGAGAATATGAAAAACGGATTAAATGAATGTGGTCATCTCATAATGTATACAGTCAAATTTTAGGATTTTTAAAGGAGTTCACATAAAGCATGAAAATGATGACATTTGTGACAACTTACCATTTATAACAGACCTGATATTGATCATAATTGGTTTGACAATAAGAGGCTGAAATACACAGTTGTATTGAGGGATAGATGAGTTGTATTCAAACTGTAGAAAACTGAGGTTTAGTTCAGCCTACCTGAGCAGATGACTCCAGCATCTTCCTTATGTGTACAGTCATGTTCACCCCATCCATTTGAACCACAGTTCTTCAGTGAGGTATCTGACTCACTACATTTCACATTATCCATCCAGATTTGTCCTGATCCTTCTCCAAAGTGAGCAGCCCACAGAACCTCTGCAGCCTCACCACAGCCCAGCTCTCTACACACCACTGCAGCATCAGTCATGTCCCACCCAAAATTACACACTGTG
>NC_044500.1:6231226-6241226 GCF_902362185.1 Chanos chanos | reverse complement strand
CACACACACACACACACACACACACACACACACACACACACACAGAGCAGACTCATTTTCAGATTCAGTTAGATTTTATCCCTAAATAAGGATGATGTGTATATGTTATATACACCCCATATCCCTTAGACAGATACTGTAACATCATCTCTCTCTCTCATACACACACACGCACACAAATACACACACACTCACATACCCACACACTCACACAGTCGCACAAAAACAAACGCACACACAGACAAACACGCACAGTCGCACATGCGCGCGCGCACACACACATGCAAACACCTCACACACGCACAGACACGTAGTCACACACGTACACACACACACATGCACACGCGCACACACACACAGTCACACAAAAACAAATGCACACACACACAAACACACACACAGTTGCGCACACACACACACACAGTCACGGATGCACACATATACACAAACACACACAGACACACACACAAGCCTTTATTTATGTCCTAGCGGGGACTCCACATTGACTCCCATATCTTGTAACTAAAGAATACTAACCTATCCCTAACCCTAACCAAAGAAATGTTTTGACACTTTTCGTTTTATCGTTGACAACAATATAGTTTAGAAAAATGTTGTTTTCGTAATGGGGACCAGCATTTTGGCAATTTTTCCAGATTATACTATTTTACTGGGGACTTTTGGTCCCCAGAAAGATACGAAAACTTGGTATACACACACACACACAGTCACACAAAAACAAGCACACACACACAGAGGCACAAGCACACACACACAGTAACACAAAAACTAATGCACATGTACACACAAACACACATGCGTGCACACACACACACACACACACACACGCACACACACACACACATACACACACACACACAACTCATTAAGCTTTAATGAGCAGAGGAGTTTGTGCTGACAGAGTTTTGAAATGCAGGGTCAGGGGGCTAAGACTTATGGCCTCACAGGGTGTATGTGAGTGTGTGTGTGTGTGTGTGTGTGTGCGCGTGCGAATGAGCATGAGGGACTGCTGCCTTTGCATAGCACTACCTTCTTAGTGCTGCCTTTTCACGTGCTGACACACACACCTGCATATACACACGCAGTTGGGGTGATCATTCTGAGAATGATTGTGTTCATTAAACATACCTTAGAGACAAAGACAGACTGAGTTTGCTGCTTTCTCTGGTTATTGTTCACTGCTCTCAGCCTCCCTGTGACTTTCACACACACACACACACACACACACACACACACACACATTTATATACACAAGTAAACACTCACCTCCACTCACAGTACTTGCCTTCATCATGTATCTCTGCCTCTTCCCTTTTGCTTTCTCTGTCTCAGTTTCTGGCTCTCTCCCTGGCTCTCTCTCGCTCTCACACACACACACACACACACACGCGCGCGCACACATGTTTTGGGGAATGTAGCAGTGTTTGCAGTGGGGAAACCAGGGATAACGAGTCTTTGTCGTTGTTTTGTTTTGTTTGTTTGTTTTTATCGACTAGCACGACCGAGAGTAGCTTCACTCCTCAGAGCAATAAGAGAGAGCAAACAGACAAAATGCCAACACAGACAGATTCATATTTCTCCCCTGTTTTCATTAAGACTGTTTCCTTCAGCTTTAATATACAGAGTCATATTCTTTGCTGTCTTACTGAATTCAGAAACATTTCAGGGAAGGAAAAAACAGGATGAGGCGGCTGACTTTATTATCTAACAAGACAGTGGACACCAGCTCAAGCAACGTAAACACAACATTTGGCCCCGAAAATACACACTTCCACTTCCACTGCATACCTGTCTGTCCACTGCATACCTGTCTGTCTGTAGGCAATAATGAAGTTTTTCTCACTTTGTTTTTTTTTATAACAGAATTGTTCGAGTTTACTCAGGCACTTTCAGAACTGAGTGATCCACAGCTGCAATAGAAGAATATCTGCCTCTCTCCTTATCTTCCTTTTTTCTCCTCTCTCTTCCACTGTCTCCACACACACACACACACACACACACACACACGCCTTCAGGTTTGTGCAACCTTGTCTCGTGTTGCCACACAGGGATAACTGATATAGTTACTAATTATTCATTTGGTTAGAACATAATATTACCATGAAAAGCAAGCTTTGACCTTCCCCAAGGTCAGGATGCATGCACAGATGGAGCGTCGTGTGTGTAAAAGAATTTGACTTGTAAAAACAGAGAAGAGAGGAGGACAGAACAGAGGAGAGAGTACAAAGGAGAATAAAGGAGAGAGAGGGCAACACATTAAGACCAGGAAACGACCTTTGACGTCTTTGAGTTCACATCTGTTCAATAATTCCAGGCAGTCTTGTTTTATTAATTTGGTAAAGAGTTCTGTGCCCTGAATGCAGATTGGAGTTTTTTTTTACGGTTAAGCCCTACTTTAACTTGCATTCTCTCTTTTGCTCTTTCCCTCCCTCTGTCATGAAGAGTCCTTTTCGTTTCATTTCTTTTTAATTGCAGCAGAGTCTCTGAGCACTGGTTGTTCATAGATTCAGGGGTTAAGGAGAGACCGCACCCCCTTTGAGCAGTATAATGTTAGTGCTGCACATAATTACACATATATTTCACCAGTCAGAGGAGGGGCGGAGCCATTGGAACCTGCAGTCATAGGAGGGGCGGAGACATTCAAACCCACGGTCGGAGGAAGGGGCGGAGACATTTAAAACCTACAGTCAGAGGAGGAGCGGAGACATTTAAAACCTACAGTCAGAGGAGGGGCGGAGACATTTAAAACCTACAGTCAGAGGAGGGGCGGAGCCATTTAAAACCTACAGTCAGAGGAGGAGCGAAGACATTTAAAACCTACAGTCAGAGGAGGAGCGGAGCCATTTAAAACCAACAGTCAGAGGAGGGGCGGAGCCATTTAAAACCTACAGTCAGAGGAGGGGCGGAGCCATTTAAAACCAACAGTCAGAGGAGGGGCGGAGACATTTAAAACCAACAGTCAGAGGAGGAGCGGAGACATTCAAACCTACAGTCAGAGGAGGAGCGGAGACACTGGAACCTGCAGTCAGAGGAGGGGCGGAGCCATTTAAAACCAACAGTCAGAGGAGGGGCGGAGCCATTTAAAACCTACAGTCAGAGGAGGGGCGGAGCCATTTAAAACCAACAGTCAGAGGAGGAGCAGAGACATTTAAAACCTACAGTCAGAGGAGGAGCGGAGACATTCAAACCTACAGTCAGAGGAGGGGCGGAGACACTGGAATCTGCAGTCAGAGGAGGGGCGGAGACACTGGAATCTGCAGTCAGAGGAGGGGCGGAGCCATTTAAAACCTACAGTCAGAGGAGGGGCGGAAACACTGGAATCTGCAGTCAGAGGAGGGGCGGAGACACTGGAATCTGCAGTCAGAGGAGGGGCGGAGCCATTTAAAACCTACAGTCAGAGGCGGGGCAGAGACACTGGAACCTGCAGTCAGAGGAGGGGCGGAGACACTGGAATCTGCAGTCAGAGGAGGGGCGGAGCCATTTAAAACCTACAGTCAGAGGAGGGGCGGAAACACTGGAATCTGCAGTCAGAGGAGGGGCGGAGCCATTTAAAACCTACAGTCAGAGGAGGGGCGGAGACACTGGAATCTGCAGTCAGAGGAGGGGCGGAGACACTGGAATCTGCAGTCAGAGGAGGGGCGGAGCCATTTAAAACCTACAGTCAGAGGAGGGGCGGAGACACTGGAATCTGCAGTCAGAGGAGGAGCGGAGACACTGAATCTGCTGAGTCAGCATCCTGTGCATTCCTGTTGGTGTTCAAACCAGTACCCCAGAGGCTGGTCT
Source organism: Chanos chanos (assembly GCF_902362185.1). Taxonomy (NCBI): domain Eukaryota; kingdom Metazoa; phylum Chordata; class Actinopteri; order Gonorynchiformes; family Chanidae; genus Chanos; species Chanos chanos. The sequence continues at coordinate 6,237,422 of NC_044500.1, read as the reverse complement.
GAAAACCTGAATCACTGCCTTCCATTACAGACAGATCCAGAACTCCCGCCGCTATTAAAGAATTACCCCTTCTGTTATCACAGCCTCTTTTCAAATGCGTGTGCTTATTGTTTATTTCATGAGGAATATTGAGTGCCAGAAATACGGTTTTGTTCTTTCTCTGCAGTTAAAAATGAAAATGCAGAATTAATGAAGAACAGAAAGAGTTTTCTTACTTGCTTGCTTTTCCTCACAGACATGCACACACACACACACAGGCTGATCAGACACACACACACAAACACACACACACAACAGCAAACCCTGTCACGCCAATTATGTACTGTTATGAATTGGATCTTGATATAAAACATATTTCCCGGTATTCTAATTTGCAGACTATTGATAAATAATTGTTTTTTTTTAAGACAAAGCGGATTAACTTTTAATTCAATATAACCAAATGAAAACCACAATAATTTTCATAAATCAAATTTCCTAGAGCTTAATTTGAGACAACGTGATTGTGCGTCTGTGCCTCTGTATAGCATCTTATCCTTTATTTTACCCTTTGTTCTCATCTACCAGCAGTAATTATTAATAATCCCTCGTGTTCCGCTCGAGAATATTTATTCAAAGTGAAGAAAGAAAAACATTGCGATGTATAAAAACATAAAGGCTGACAGAGAGACGGAGTGAGAGGAGGTGGTGGGGGGTGGGGGGGGGGGGCGTTGCCTCCTCAAGGATTTTTTTGTAACCACAGGTTTTTTTCCATCCTTTCTTCTTTCCTTCTCTTCAGTTCCTGTCATCTGCTGATTTTCAGCCCTGGGGCTCGACGCAAACCACTGAGACACAACATAAAGTTATCGTCTGACAGTTTGTTTGCAGGTTGCTGTAGAACCTACAGGAGCATTCAGAATCTTCATGGAAGATGTTTTTTTTTTTGTTTTTTTTTTTGCAATCATGTCCATATCATTTAATCAGCTCTTAATGCAGCTGTAGCTTTTAGCTGTAATTTGAGGTCACAGTGGAGCAATATCAACGGTGACGTCTTAGCAGCTTTCTCTGGGAGTTGCCTCTATAGTAAAGCTGTCAAAGTTCTATCAGTTACTTAGAACCTTATAGGCTTTAAATGACAACGCATAGTATTTGAACTGGTACCTGTTCATCCATATGCATTCATTATATTCATCCACTCACTTAGTATGGGAACCAGTGCTCATCCGCTCTCATATATGTAGCCAATCAAACTGCTGCTTTTTACGGTTCACAGATCTAACTGCGTACACAACAAATTGTAAAAAATAAAAACATTGTTTGATCAAACCATATAGGTTGCAGAACACAGATTCCGGGAAATCTCAATTCTAGTGTTACTGGATCTTAGTGCAGCCCTTGCCACCATAGACCCTGCAATACTGTTAGACAGACTGGAAAACTGGGTTGGACTATCCGGCTCAGCCCTTGACTGATTTAAGTCCTATCTGCAGGACTGCGACTATTTTGTCTCCATCGCCAACTATGCGTCAGAGGGAATCAACATGACGTGTGGGGTTCCCCAAGGTTCAATCCTCAGGCCTCTTTTATTTAACCTTTACATGCTGCCATTAAGCAAAATTATGCAAAATAACAAAATTGCTTACCATAATTATGCGGAGGACACCCAGATTTACATAGCTCTTTCACCGTGTGACTATGGTCTCATAGGTTCGCTGCTACAGTGCATTAAACAAATCAGTGATTGGATGTGCCTAAATTTCCTTCAGCTAAATAAAGACAAAACTGAGATAACTGTCTTTGGCGCCCATAAAGAAAGGTAGAAAGTTAGTGCCCACCTCGAATCTCTCTCTCTCTCTCTCTGCACACTAAAAACCAGGCCAGAAATCTAGAAGTAATTATGGACTCAGATCAAAACTTTAATAGCCACATCAACTTAATAACAAAATCAGCCAACTATCATCTTAAGAATATAGCAAGAATTAGAGGATTCATGCTCAAACAAGATTTAGAAAAGCTCAGCCATGTTTTTATCGGTAGTAGGTTAGATTACTGTAATGATCTGTTTTCAGGGCTCCTGAAAAAAGCTCTCAGACAACTACAGCTTATCCAGAACACTGCTGCTAGAGTTCTAACTAAAACCAAGAAAGCTGTACACATTACACCAATTCTCTGATCTCTGCACTGGCTACCAGTAATCAAAGACTTGACTTTAAAATACTGTTGCTGTCTACAAATCGCTCAATGGTTTAGGACCAAAATACATCTCCGACTTGCTCTCACCATATGAACCTTCTAAACCCCTTAGGTGATCTGGGACTGGTCAGCTAACTATTCCCAAAGTTAGAACTAAACACGGTTAGGCCACATTTAGTTACTATGCTGCACATAGCTGGAACAATCTTCCACAGGACCTCAAAAGCACCCGACTTAAATCTAGACTTAAAACATTTTTGTTCTGAACTGCCTATACACCTTGACTTTTATTCTTTTTATGTATTGTCTTACTTGTCAGTTTTAATTGTTTGTTTATTCTCCCTTATCCACTGTATCATCCCTGTTTATTTTTTTTAATTGATCTTATTTTGTATTTCTTATCTAATGTTTTTGTTCTCCACTGGCTATGCATCTCGACCTTTATTCTTTTTGGTATTCTCTTATTTTTACATTTTAATTTTTTGTATATGCTTTGTTTAATTCTTTGTTTATTCTCCCTTATACACTGGAGTATCTCTTTTTAATTGTTTTTATTTATCTTATTCTGTATTTCTCATCCAATGTTTTATACACATTATGTGAAGCACATTTAATGGCCTTGCGTATGAAGTGTGCTATATAAATAAATTTGCCTTGCCTATACATTATAAACATGCACAGACGCTGCACCGTTCTTGCATACATAATTATTATACAATAGTTTGATCATTAAAAATGATAAAATCAGTTCTATTACTATAACACTAATGCCCTAAGTAAATATCTAATGGAAAAATCAAATGCTTGTTAAGGTTATCGGTAGTAATTTTTGATGATTCTGAATATCATTTCTCTTCATTTTTTTCTGTCATCTTTTTCGCATGGTGTGGCAAAGTCTTGCATTCTCTGATTGCTGGGATGTCAGTATGAAGATAACTGCAATGGCATTATAGGCAAGAATGATATCTGAGGTAGTACAGTGGTGAGTCAGTACGGTTATAAGCGGTATTTGAGGCAATACGGTTCTAAACAATATTTGAGGTGGTACGGTTATAAACAGTATGGTTATAAACAGTGTTTGAGGCAGTATGGTTATAAACAACATTTGAGGCGGTACAGTCATAAACAGTATGTGAGGTGGTATGGTTATAAACAATATTTGAGGCAATACGGTTGTCGTGGCTATCCCTCAAGGTCGAGGATGATGATCTGCGTTATATTGAGCGATTTATGAGCTCTCAGGCGGCTTATGAGTCCGATCTTGGCTTTGAAAGCTCTTCCCTGTTCAGGACAGGTAGTTCCAGATCGGCAGATCGGGGTTTAAGTTGTCGCTGCCTCTCTTTCCGTTTTCTTCTCTTCTAATTCTGCACCTCCGATGGTTTCATAAGTTGCTGTTCCTTCTCAGATGATGGTTCACCAGAGTTTCTTGTCCTTGCCGTTGGTTTTCCCAGTTGTCGATACTGATCTTACATTTCTTCACGTTGGCTTTTAAGACGTCTTTGACTCTCTGCCGTCGTCCGCCTCGTTTACGTTCGCCGTCTTTAAGCTGAGAGTAGAAGATCTGCTTTGGCGGACGTCTGTCCTTCGTCCGAACCACACGACCGCTCCGTCTTAGTCGGTTCTCGATCGCAAGGTGCCTCAATGCTTGTTGTTTTTGCTTCGTTCAGCACGCTGACGTTGGTTCTTCTGTCTTACCGGCTGATATTTGAGATGCTTCACAGACAGCGTTGATGGAACTTTTCGAGCGCCCTCCGATGTCGTTCGGTATGTTACCCAGGTTTCGGATGCATACAGGAGTGCTGGGATCACCACTGCTTTGTGCACTGACATTTTGGTGTCCTGTTCAGATGTCACGGTCATGAGAGACTCTTGTTCTGAGACATCCAAAAGCTGTTCCACCGCATGTAAGACGAGGTTGGATTTTTCGTCATTAAGGTCGACATTGGAGGAGAGGTGACCTCCAAGATATTGGAAGTGGTCCAGGTTTTCCAGGGTTGTTTCGCCAAGTTGAGCTGATGGTTTTATGCGATATGTCTCGGTTGGTGACGGTTGGTAGATGATCTGAGTCTTCTCGGAGTTGATGGTATTCGTTGTTTGAGGCGGGATCGGTGTAAATTAGGGAAACCATGATAACATCATTCACTTAATGTCGGCTTTGTGTTGCTCCAATACAGTCATACTTGTTAGAATGTCAACTTAAAAAAAACAAAACAAAACAAAAAAAAAAAACAAGGCCATGGATTTTGAGAGAGGGTGCGTCATTCAGATACTTCAGCTACGTTTGAAACCAGCGTCTGATGCTTCGACAAACTGAAATATTGTTCATTATTGATCTGAATATGTCAGGAGAGTGAGTACAGACATGTGTGATACTGCTGTTTGGTTTGATACTTTTGATACTTTCCTGTTTGACACTGTTCTTTCCTGTTTCTGTGGTGTTATGAAGCCTTATGAAATTATATGGAATTACCTCTCTCTCTCTCTCTCTCTCTCTCTCTCTCTCTCTGATGGATGGTTTAGATTTGTGGCAATCCTCCATGCCCTCTCTCCCATTTTCATCGTCTCTCATCCTTTCATTCTGTTTCCTCTCTTCCCTCTCTCCCTCACTCTGTCTCTTTCTCTCTCTCTCTCTCTCACTCTCTCTCTCACTGGTTTTCTCTCCCTTGCTTTTTCATTAAAATATGTTTCATCTACGTTTGAGTGCCTATAATTATTCTTAGTATATCTGTGCGTGTGTGTGTGTGCGTGCGTGTGTGTGTGTGTGTGTGTGTGTGTGTGTGTGTTCGTGCGTGTGTTTAGGTAATGTTTAGGGGATGTCCTTAATTAATTCAGATGGAGTTGTAGAGCTTTCAGTCACTGGCATATTCACACGACGGTTCGATTGCCTCATAAAATTTTGACAAGGTCATTTCCATATAAATTTTAATGAGCTTTTGGATGACAGCCTGTAATTCTCCCCTCTGAAGAGCCTACAGCCCCAGTTCTCCTGCCCATCCCTGCGTTGCTCCTTCCCTCTGATTTTTCCCTTTCTCTCGCACATTTCTCTTTCGTTCCCCTGCCTCTGAACCATCTTCTCCTATCATCACCTTCCCTCTGTTTCTCCTTCTCTCTCTTTTATTCATCCACCACTTTCTGCTCCCCGTATTCTCTCTCCTTCCTCACTCTCTACCCTTCTCTTCATTCTTTTCTGAACAGAGTATCACACACGCAGACACACACACACACACGCAGATAATTGAGTAGGAACGGTTGTGAGAACGTGATGAATGTGCTCCGTCCCTCCGTAATGAATGGTAACTGTTTGCTCTCTTGTCATTCAGAGAAATTCAGAATCTGTTCTTTTGGGTTTTTTTTTTTTTTTAATCTTGTCAAGGTAGATCACTCTTAAGTTTGTTTGTTTTGTTTTGTTTGTTTTCCTCAGTGAAGGATTTGGTCTCAATCTCAGTGGTCTTACAGTGAACTCATATTCTGCTGTGCGCCTGCCACGGGGACTGTGACCCCCCCCACCCCCACCCCCACCCCCACCACAGTCTCTCTGTGATACTATTAGAGCATGAACTCTGTGTGTGTGTGTGTGTGTGTGTGTGTGTGAGTGACTGACACCAGGTCTTTCCTCACAAGAGCAGAGAGAAAGCAAATGAAAGAAACTAATAATAAAGTAATAAAAAAGTTGTTTTTGGTGGGGGGGGGGGGGGGGGGGGGTGTAGAAAGGGGTATATAGGGAGAGAGAGAGACACAGAAAGAGAGAGAGAGAGAGAGAGAGAGACAGAGAGAGGGCACAGAACAAACCTCATCGTTATAACTCTAATTTACAGGTTAAACCCAGCACAGGGGGACAAATGTTAGATTAGCATAATATAGCTGATTAGCATATGAAAAGGTTATCTCGGATACCTCACACGACCATGCTCCCTTGTAACTAACACACAGACACACACACAGACACACACACACACACACACACAGTATGATTGACAGCTGGTGTTTCCTTCGGTCAGTCTAATGCACTTTGTCGCCTGGCAAC
>NC_044500.1:6208726-6211226 GCF_902362185.1 Chanos chanos | reverse complement strand
ACCTCAAATTACTATATTAAGGAGGTCTAAAAGTTATCAGTTTGTGTAGATGAAAAGCATCATTAAAATAAGAGCAAATTTGTGTCTGTGTGTGTGTGTGTGTGTGTGTGTGTGTGTGTTCTTGTCTTCTCCTTAACATCTTTCCCTTTCTTGTCAACTGTCAGTTGAAAAAAAAGATGAGAGGAAAAAGACAAAAATGAGGAAGTGTACAGTGGCAGATTTAGGTATGGGCAACAGCACCTGCCCAGGGCGCCCGCGCAAAAAGATTTGGAACGGTGACATTTGGGCTATCGGTTTTCTGTCGCTCATTTGCACGTCACGTCAACGATATCATGTCACCACGCGGGTCAGTTCACCTTGTCGGAGCGGGCACCCTGATTCTAGTTTGTGAGCTAGGCAGGCTACTGCCTGGGAGGGTCTCCCACTCAGAAGTATGAGATGGGGAGGGGGGCGAGGATGGGTTGAAATCAAGCCTCCCCACCGGCAGCCCGAGGTGGGGAGGGGATCTATCAAATAACACACCCTCTAACTCTGTACAGTACTAATGCAATTTCTAAAATCAGTCACACTATGAAATGCTACAAAATAATCCACAATTCATTCATAATGCTTTAAATATATATTTTCACAGACATATTATTGCATTTTTTTTGTTTTTGGTTCATGCAAAATCTTCTGAATAAAACTTACAGTTAGTGCAAAATGATGTTTTGTTTTTTTTTTTGTGATTACTGAAGGGGGGGATTCGCCCAGGGCCCCATACAAGCTAGAACCACTACTGGAATTATATATCAGCCAAATCCCAAAAGACCATTAAAGTGGGTGATGCCATTTAGGCAAACTGCTTTGTTGTTGTTGCTGTTGTTGTTGTTGTTGCTGCTGCTGTTTTTTAAGGACATTATATGTGTCTTTCGCTGTCAGAACCAGACTTGAGCCCTTAGTATACAGTGATGGCCCGCGTGTGTTTGAAGTGTGTGTGTGTAAATGCTGCTTTACGTTGATTAACTGTGTTCTGGTCTGATGGTGATAAATGTTTCAGCAGCGGAACGTCTCATGCTGAGTAAATTATGGTAAATGTTTTGTTTTTTTGTTTGTTTGTTTGTTTACGGGGTTTAAAGCTTATCTCATGCCTTAGGCAAAGCGTGTTTGATATTTCTTTATTACAGATGATTTTATTTATTTACTCGTTTATTTATTTACTGGTTTACTGTAAGATTGCCTGCCGTTTGTTGATAACAGTTCGCTTGTACCCCATCAGAGCATCAACACCTCATCATTAGATTCATTAAGAGAGAGTGAGAGTGGAAGAGATAGAGAGAGAGAGTGAGAGAGAGAGAGAGGGAGAGAAGGGAAGAAATCGCGAGGGGAAGAAATGAAAATAAGAGGACATCAGAGGAGATAAAAAGGTGATAGAAGAGGAGGGAAAAACAGAGAAAGAGAGAGAGAGAGAGAATGAGAGAGAGAGAGAGGAAGAGAGAGAGAGAGAGAGAGAGAGAGAGAGAGAATGAGAGAGAGAGAGAGGAAGAGAGAGAGAGAGAGAGAGAGAGAGCGAAAAAGGTGAGCGATTCAAAAAGAGATGGATATTGTGAGTGAAAGTTGTAGAGGAATACTAAAACGGGAAGCGAGGGAGTTGACAGAGGGCGGTGAGGTAGATGAGCGTTTGCATTCATCTTTTGTACGAACTGATACAGTCACTCGCTTCACTGTGTTTGAGTGAAAAGGACTGACAGCACACCACATCACACTCCATCACAAAGTGTGTGTGTGTGTGTGTGTGTGTGTGCGTGCGCTCAAATGACTCTCAGAGTGTGTGGGTGTTATGTGTGCATGTCTGTGTTGGTGTGTGTGTGTGTGTGTGTCTGCCTGTGTTGGTGTGTGTGTATGTGTGTGTGGGGGTAGGGAGAATGTAGGGGGGGGGGCTTGTGTTTTGCATACACACTTGGCTATGGAGAGTGCAAAAACACATACAGTCATAGACACACACACACACACGTGCACACACACACACACACACACTGCCATATCTGAACAGATATTTAGCTTCATGCAGACAATGTGCAGTGAGAGAGAGAGAGAGAGACAGGGAGAAAGAGAGAGAGAGAGAGACAGAGAGAGAAAGAGAGAGAGAGAAACAGGCATTTATGAGTTGCGGGAAAAGATCATCTCTACTCTGACAGTCCTTGTCTGAGAGAATAGTACTGCAGCCATGATAATGGGCATTGAAATGACAGCAGGACCTTTGTGTGTACGTATGCGTGTGTGTGTGTGTGTGCGCATGTGTGTGTATGTGTTTGTGTGTGTGTGTGCGTGTGTGTGTGTGTGTGTATTTGCATGAGTGATATCTTACGTAACTAAGAATGTATGTGTTTTATTTGTTATATTAAGGTTATTTGCAGCAGTTCGACCTGTTCTTTTTCTTTTCAGCAATGACCATAACTCACACACACCACACACACACGTGCGCGCACACACACACACACACACACACACACACTCACTC
>NC_044500.1:6176226-6203726 GCF_902362185.1 Chanos chanos | reverse complement strand
ACACACACACTACCATGTCTCTCTCTCTCTCTCTCACACACACACACACTGCTATGACTGTCACTCTTTCCCACACACACACACACACACACACACTCAAAGACACACACACTCAGTGACACAGACACACACACTGCCATGACTGTTGCTCTCCCACACACACACACATCCTCACTCTCTTGTTTATTTTGGCCAATCTTACGCCTTTCCCTTTTGTGTAGTTGTTTTTCCTGCACACGGTTCCTCTGTCACTCATTCATTCATATGCACGTTCAAACACAGTCTGTCTGTCTGTCTGTGTATTTGGTTTAAAGCTGTCTGTCTGTCTGCTCAATAGGTAACATCAGGAATACAGAGCGCTTGTCTTATGAGGTCCAGTCTGAGTATAAGATCAGTGTTACAGCATTAGACTGTGGACAGAAGAGGGCAACAAGGAGTGCTACCGTACACATCCACGTCAAACCTGTCTGTAAACCCGGCTGGCGAGGTAAGACGGGTGGGGAATCAGAGAGAGTGAGACAGAGAAGTGTGTATGTCTGAGTGAAGGAGACAGCGAAAAAGAGAGTTTGTATCATACTGTGTGTGTGAGAGAAACTGTTTTTATCAGAATGCGTGTTTGTGTGGAGTATGTGTGTTTGTGTGTGGAGTGTGTCTGTGTGTGTCTGCGTGTGTATAGAGTATTTCTATTAGAGTGTGTGTGTGTCTGTGTGTGTGTGTGTGTGTGTGTGGGTGTGTATGGAGTATTTCTATTAGAGTGTGTGTGTGTGTGTGCGTGTGTCTGTGTGTGTGTGTGTGTGTGTGTGTATAGAGTATTTCTATTAGAGTGTGTGTGTGTGTGTATGTGTGTGCGTGTGTGTGTGTGTGTATAGAGTATTTCTATTAGAGTGTGTGTGTGTGTGTGTGTATAGAGTATTTCTATTAGAGTGTGTGTGTGTGTGTGTGTGTGCACAGAGTGTTTGTATTTGTGTGTGTGTATAGAGTGTTTGTTTTAGGGGTTTGTGTCTAGTAGACTGAGGCTTTCATAGCTATAGAAGCAGATCATATTAGAAATGAAAACAATATTTCTTTACCCATGAAACGGGATTGCTTTGTTTACGCTGGTTCCGCTTCACTCTCTCCCCTCGTGGCATGAGCTCGCTCCCTATCCAGGGGGCTGCTTAATCCGGATTAACCAGTTCACACACATTCAAATGTAACCAATGGGATTAATGAAATCACAAACAGCACAATACCATCTAAGCCATGCCATCAAAAGACCCTCCCCCGCTCCGCTGTAATAAACCTATTAATGCTCACTCACTCATACACACCACACACACACCACACACACACACATATCACATGCCTCACTCATCGCTAATCACACATTCATCACACCATATACAGTACACAATTAATACACACACACATATCACATGGTCTACACGCTTCACTCATCATTACACACACTCATCACACCTCACACAGTACACAATTAATACACACACACACACATCACATACTCTACATGCCTCACTCATCACTAATCACACATTTATCACACCTCACACAGTACACGATTAATAGACACACACACACTCTCACACACACGTCACATAGTCGGCACGCTTCACTCATCACGACACAGTTAAGACAAAGACATGCAGGACAGTGGGCCCCTGGAGATGAGATGACTGGAGATGACAATCACTGCTCTCACTAATCACACACTCATCACACCATTTACAGTACACAATTAATACACACACACACACACACACAGAGCTAAGAACAACATCCAGCGTTAAGTATGGAGTCTACTTCACTTACACACTCACTGTACCCTGTCAGTGAAGGAATTCAGTTGATTTATTGAGTGTTTGGTGAGTGCACTGGACAGGTGCTTCTGTCACTGTAGATTTCATAAAGCTCTTTCTAAAACGCTGTACTGACTAAAGAGATATCACCATTCTTATCTGGACTGGAATGGCCTGTGTTTGTCCCTTTTTACAGGGCTGAGTGGAGGGTTTGTCTGCTGGAGGGGGGGGCGGGGGGAGGGGGGTCTGTGGGCTTTTTAAAGAGACTGACTTTATAAGAAGTGATGGAAAAGGAGAAAATGAAGAAGAGGAGGAAAGAAGACAGGGTGGTGCTTTCTAACTCTGCTCTTTCATCTGGACACTGTGTGTGTGTGTGTGTGAGTGTGTGTGTGTGTGTGTTTTAATCTATTCCTTTTATTTAAGCTCCCTGAGTTAAGGAAAAAAAAAAGAAATCCCCCACTTTCACTTTGAACGGAGGACAAAGGAACTGAGACACACACACACACATACACACACAGACAGACACACACACACACACACCTATCTGTCTCTTCGGAATGATTGCTCTCCCAGAATTCCCTCCCTCTGTAGATTGGAATTTTATCTGGTTTGAGATTGGACTTTCAGCTGAAGTACTCCTCTTGAACGATAGACCATGATTACTTTGAGAATGCAGAAGAATACAAGGAGAGAATGTGAAAGAGAGAGAGAGAGAGAGAGAGAGAGAGGGAGAAAGAGAGAGAGAGCGCTTGTGGAATGAGGTGTTGACTTTTAAACAGCCTCGACTCTATAAATCATATTGATTTCTTTTCATTCCTGATCAAGAGGCAAAATAGAAAAAAGGAACAAAAAGGTATTGAACATGACAAAGGCCGTGTTACAGACTAAAATAAGCACTACTTTACTGCAGGCCTGCACTCAGTCCTCCACAGCAGGAGCGGCAGTGACAGAGTCCCCGGCCTCTCCAGAGGAGATGACGTAACAGTGTTACTGGAGGAGTATGTGACATTTTTCACATATGTACAGTGGGATTTCTCACGTACCTGCAAATATATTATACTTCAACTGGAAACTTAAATGTTTTAAAGAGTGTACCAGCGTATCATCAATCCAGTTTTTTGTTGTTGTTTTTTTTTAGTCTGAATTTAAAAAGCTTGGTGTCTCCATGTAATTCCAGTGGTATCAATCGGAGGGCTTAAAATACTCAGGAATTAAAAGGCATGCTGTATGTCAGGAATTCCCTGTATGAATCAGACAGAGTTTGGCAAGCGTCTAAAAAGGGAAAAGACGTGTGTGTGTGTGTGTGTGTGTGTGTGTGCGCGTGTGTGCGCACGAGGACACCAGGCGTGGTTGTGATGCATCTCTCTCTGGTCCATTCCTCCACTTTCAGGCTCCTAAAGGACACGCATGACTGAAAACATTTTTTATAGCACATGAAAGCATCAAGGGAGGGGGAGAGAGAGAGAGAGAAAGGGAGGGGGGGATAGGGAGAGAGAGAGAGAGACAGAGAGAGAGAGACGTGGGAAGGAGAATACAGATAGAAAATGGAGGAGAAGAGGGGAAAAAGTGTTTTGCTACAAAGAGAGAGAGAGAGAGAGAGAATAAAGAGTGTCCTGCTGTGTCCAATAAACAGTAGTAAATAATTCAGCAGGGATTCAGGTGGAGCAAACTCAGCCACCCACAGTTCCCCAGTGGGATAACACACACACACACACACGCTACAATCCCTACCGGGTTGTGAACACTAAATACAGAGAAAAAGAGACTTAAAAACACACTACTTATTAATGTTCAACACACACACAAACACACACACACCACCCCTATTGAGATATCCACATGCAGAGGCATTGAAAGAAATACATACATACATTCTCTAAAAAACCCACTCAAACATAAATGCTAAATACAGAAAGAAAGAGACATAAACACACACACACACACACATTGATGCAATCTCAGCAAGAACCATACACAATCACAACCACCAACTGAGACATGAACACTGACCATACAGACTAAAATCTTCAGACAGACAGTTCTACTGCACCTTCACTCCCAACAGCAGCCCTGAGCTCAAATTCTGTAAAGTTATAGGTTATAAATTATTCGTTTAATGGTTGAGTTCCGTTCCAATACTCTTACATGGGTCCTATACGCTGTGTCCTTTTTCTACTAAAACTTACTAAAATTCTAACAGTCCTGAGTGTGTGGAAACAATACCAAACAAACAGAAATACCATAAAGAGTCTGGAAAAAAAAACAACCCAAAAAACCCTGCATGTATCCCGTTCATTACAAGAACAAAGTCACGAGGAAATAAAATATTGAACAGAACGGGGCTAGGGCCAAGTCACTGAAATCCCATGTCTGTTTCTAGACACCAAAAATCTCTAAATCGCAGGCCAAATGTCACGTCCCCCATCGCCCCTCTCTCGCCCCTGTGTCCAGTCCTCAGCCGAACCCTGTTTGTTTAAACTCATTGTTTCTGTCTCATGCAAATCGCCCCAGTTCTTCCCGTAACGCTCATTTGCACACACAATTCGGCAGCTTTTTTTCCTGCACGGTAACAACACGGAATGGGGCTAAATGTCTCTGTCTCTCTCTCTCTTTATGTGTGTGTGTGTGTGTGTTTGTTCATAAGGTTTTATAAGTACTTTCACAAAGGCAGATGCTGAATTATAGTGCATGCTTAATCCTGTTGTCTCCAAGAATTCTGACTAAAGAACAAAGGGGAAATTTGGGTGATGTGCAGCTTCCTTAACATCCTATACCCTTTCTCCATTATTTCAAGCCTGTTTGTGTGTGTGTGTGTGTGTGTGTGTGCGTGTATTTGCATTCATGACGCACACCTCTTCTCTATGGGTGTCTGGTTTGAGAAACACAAATCTGACGGATCCAGTGAACCAGTCAACACCGCCTAGCTGTTTCCTCTCCAATCCACTCAACTCAACTCAGAGTTACAGTCAGCCTTAGCGATCAACAACAGCACACAGCCTACGCTACAGGCTAACAACTAACGACCGACCACATACAAATACCCCTGACAGCTAACGGCTAACACATAAAGCTAAAAAAAAAAAAAAAACAGCGCTTCTCCAAAACAATCAACACAGGAGCCACACAGAAAATCAAAAGTGATACAAACACACTTGTTTACACTGAATTTTAAACAGCCAGCTGCTGTGTGGAAGCTCCTCAGAAGATAGCACACAACATACAGCATCTGTACAACTCTGAAGTGTCAAAAAAAACGACCCCAGGACACATCACCTCAACACAACCCAAAGAAAACAAATATCATCCTCAACTAGCGCATCTGTGTCTCTTAAAAACGGTCTGTTCTTCTCAGACAGCGATTTAACATCGAAATGCGGGAGATAGCTGTCATTAAACACAACAAACAAGCATTAGACTTCATGTGTGAAAACATCACCTGTTGTTATATGTCGCATACATTTATTCAATGTAGCACGTATTTTTCAGAAGCACCCATAATTGTTATTTCTGTGTTAGAGAGCATGCGCCCAATTTGACGCTGGATACCTTTCTACTCTTCACACTACTAATGCGAACCATCGCGTTTGAGTTTAGAACCCACAGCCCTGTGGAAACTAGGTCACTGTCCTCACTGCAACTCTGTTAGCACGCCCAGGGGTTTCGTGGAGCTTCAAGCAACCTGCAGGGAAAACTCGGTTAATGACGCTTTATTATTTACAGTTCGCGTTGTTGTTGTTGTTAATGATGTTGTTGTCTGAAAATATGTTTTGTCTTAGTTGTCTTACCCAGTGATGCTAACAGCTGTGAGCCAACGCTAACCCACAATCCGTGAAGCTATTTAAATGTGCCAAGGCGTACAACCTACAGCGAAGCAGAATGCTAAACTCTGCCTGCAGTTACCAGATTTATGTATTAGACTGCTGCTTCTGCCGAATAAATAACCGTAAAAATAAACACATTTACAACTTCACTGCTCTGGGCTGGTCTTACGATAGCAGCGCTAATGTTTAGGCGAGGCTCATTGCTCCTCTAATTTGTTATCTGGGAAATTGTGTGGAAATGTTTGCCTCAGTGAATGTAGCGCAGGGAGAGGTTTCTACAGAATATTAAATTATTTGAGATACAGAGGCCAGGCAGCTGAACAGCTCAACTCATAACAGAATCTGAAGGCTACATGATTATGAATCAACGTCTTAAATTTTCACTTTGAAGTAACTTAGCATCTCAGCGTCTTATTTCTTGACACCATAATCTTTCGCGACCGTTTAACGGACGTAATTCCGAAAGACTCATATTGGCTGAGATCACTGTGAGCTTGTTATGAAGACACATACGTGCTTTAATGAGGTGTCATGACTGCGGGACGACCGCCTGACAATGCCTTGGATGCAGATTTCAAATGGAGTATTGTTTGATGTGATGTTTAATGGTTTGGTAATGCGCATAATTACATGACATCATAAACCAAAATGTGCATTTGTGTGTGTGTTTGTACGCATTTTGTATCAGACTTCACTTAGTATCCCACTACTGATGTATTGTATTGAACTATATGAATGTATTGAACTATATACGCACTCACAGTAATCGTAAGAATATGAAAAGTGAAACAGGTAACTATAATTAACGGCCTGTTTAAATGAATTATTACTCAACAGATTATAATCTGAATAGATGATCTGAAGAGTATATGCTGTTCTTTTTTAGACTCCTTGGATCCTACCATACGCAGTTTGAGAGCACAAACTCATTTTGTCTTTGAGGTTCACAGCGCTTTTTATTGCTGTGTTTAGAATTGCATGAAGACCACAAGCAGGCTCCATTTTCTCAGTATTGTAGTGCACAGTGAGATGGGTAATGATTTCTCTCACCTGAGGAGATGACGCGTTCACAGCCAAGATAGCATAGCACAAAACACCACACCTCTGGTATTCTCCTTTACACATTTAAAAATGTATACACAAGCATGTACGCACATATACACACTCGCTCATCCATAAATCGCTTTGTATAGGTTTACATCTCTCTTCCTTTCTACTTCAACAGAGACAATATTTCTCTCTCTCGCTCTCTCTCTCTGTCTCTGTATCTCTCTGATTCTGCCTGTCTCTCTCTCTGTCTGTCTGTCTGTCTGTCTGTCTATGTCTCTCTCTCTCTCTCTCTCTCTGTCTGTCTGTCTCTGTCCCCCCCCCCCCCCACAGCTCTCTCCCATAGTCCCACAGTCTTAGTTCATTAAAAGGTATTTAAATAATGAACTGACGATAATATTATAATTCTCTCTCTCTCTCTCTCTCTCTCTCTCTCTCTCTATATATATATATATGTCCCTTTCTCTAGGTTGGAATAAACGAGTGGACTATGAGCCAGGTTCTGGGAGTAAGCCACTGTTTCCCAAGATGCATCTGGAGACCTGCGACGGTGCCGTGTCGTCAGTGAGGGCGACAGTGCAGTTGCAGACCAGTCACATTGGCAAAGGCTGCGACAGGGAGACCTACTCTGAAAAATCTCTACAGAAACTATGTGGTATGATCCTTTCCACTTTCAGACGTCTCTCGCCATTATCTGCTCCTACCTGTTTACGGACTCACAACTCCAGGTTGAGGTTACTGCACGAGTCCCAGTACGAGACCCATCTTTCACTCCGCCCCACAACCAATTCTCGCTTTAAAGAATGGAAAGCAAGACACAACACCGAGCAGCTGATCAGTGGAAACCTCTGCTGTGGGGCTATAAAGATGGAAGGAAGGGAGATTCTAATGTTCTAAAGGAAGTATCGTTTGATTCTGATGAAGCTCAGCATTCCACTGGCTCCCCTGTCTCCTGTTTCATAGCAACATCAGTACTCTCTCTCTCTCTCTTTCTTTTGTGTGCTCCTGCCTGTGTTTACCAACAGAAACAATAAACCTGACAACTGGGTCATGTGTCCACGAAACGTGCAGATATATTAGGGAGTGTAAAGCGTCTCGATGCAAATCCACATTGAATTTGCTATAGTAGACCATGGGGTCACACGTCCCATCACTTGAGACACAACTGAGTAAGCCGTCCTTGTTTCCAGTGGTAGGATATTTCAGAGAACAAGAGCCGTAACCACTAAAGCACAGCTCCCTAAAGATGTAAAGCGTTGCCCAACAGATCGAACCTCATCTCAGATGATCTAAGCAGGGGGAGGGGGGTTTCTTTTAACAGTAGGGGGGTTAATAAATTGTTGATGTGCTCTGGTGCCAGACCACGTCTGGCCTTAAAAGTAATTAAAACAATTTTTAAAAATCAGCACTGAAACTGACAGGGAGTCAGCGTGAGGAAGGAAAGCTAGAATGGAAGACATGTGACCTCTCTCATTTAGTCTGGGAAGGAACTTTGCTGAAGAGTTTTGTACTAGCTGCAGGGAGGAGGAAAAAAAACCAGAGATTTCTCTTTACAAGCTTGCAACTGATACTGTTTCATGTACTGTTTTTATTTTACCGTCTTAACTCATGATTTTTATTGTATGTTCTTGTGTTTTGTGTCTTTATTTTTTACTTTGATTTTGTGCTTTTCACAGCGGTTTATACCTGTGCTTAATTATATTACCTCTATATATGCATGTATTTACATATTAATTATACATATTATTATCACCATTAGCTGTAGTACTAGTGATAGTAGCAATGGCAGTGATATTCATCATGTTCTTCTCCTTCTCCTTCTTCTTCTTCTTCTCCTTCTCCTTCTTCCCCTTTTTCTTCTTCTTGTTATTAGTATTATTATTATTGTGATTATTGTTGTTGTTGTTGTTGTTCTTGATATATGTATTTTGTTGAGATCATGGCTGAAGTTAAAGCAGATGAAAACTGTCAGCGTGAGGTCAGGGTAGAGAACAAATTCCTGAACACTGTCACTCAAATTCCCTCCACAAGTCTTCCTCAACACCCCAGAGGTGGTTTAAGAGTGGGTGGAGGGGGGGGATATGAGGTCAGGATCCGGTTCAGACTGACAGCAGGGGAAAACATGGTCTGCTTTTTGTGTCTTAGACAGAGGACTGTGAGTTGAACTTGTCTGAAAGAATGTGACTCACAGTCTCAGACATCTCCTCTGGTTCTCCTCTGGGCACATAATGTCTCTCTCAGTGTTCAGACAAGAGCCCACAGTGTCCCTGCCTTCAGAGAGCAAGAACATCTGAAACCAAATGCACAGTGTACAGACTTCCAATGGACACACTTTAAATTTTTAGAGAGAGAGAGAGAGTATGTATGTGTGTGTTTGAAAGAGGGAGAGAGAGAGAGAGAGAGAGAGAGAGAGGGAGAGAGAGATAAGCAGCAAAAGGACAAAATTTAATTGATATGTTGTTTTTCTCCGAGAAAAATATGTTTGCAGTTTTGTTGTCTGAACCCACAGAGCAAAATAAAGCCCCTTTATATGACTCACACACACATTTACAGTATAGTCCCCTCCTTTGATCTCCGTCTGTGCTTTGCAGATACCAAATGTGTCGAGAAGCTGTTTAGGAGGTGTGAATGTGGGTGTGTTTATGCGTGCGCGTGTGTGTTGTTTTATATCAGATGCCAATTAGCCTTCCTTTGGAGATATCTAGATATGTACACTTCATCCTAATGTTGTTTCTCTGTCTTGCTTTGCTTGTTGCCGTGGTGATATCCCAGGGGCTTCATCAGGCAGCACAGACCTTCTCCCCGCCCCCAGCAGCTCAACCAATTGGACAGCATCTCTGTTGACTGACAGCGAGCATGATAGTGATCTGATCTTCCAGTTTGACGGACGGCAAGCGGCTAAGATCCCTGACTGGGTGGTTCCACAGAATTTAACGGATCAGTTCACCATAGCAACGTGGATGAAACATGGGCCCAGCCCTGGACTCAGAGCAGACAAGGAAACTCTACTCTGCAACTCTGACAAAACCGGTGAGAAAAGGGAAAGGGTTTTAATTGCCTGGTCAATTGAAGAGGGGTTCATTTGGGTGTGGCACATAGGGGGCGGGGTTATATGAACATGGCCTGTATGAGTTTGTTTTGTGTGGGTGTTGCCTTTAGGGGTTGGGTAGGTAAGGTGCGTTTGAACAGTGGTCATGCTGGGGGAGTCAAATGCAAGAGTAAATGTGGGCAGGACCTTCAGTGAGGGGGTTATTATTCAGAAAGCCAAGGCCATAAAGCAGTGCAGGCCTGTTCATTTTTGAGCCAATATTTCTGTCCTTTCTGTTGCACTGTCTCACTTTTTCTCCAGATCACCGAAACACCTTAGTGAACTGCACGTCTCTCCCAGTGCCAAAGATTATACAGATTATTAAAAAGATTACGCAGATTATTAGTACTGAAGATTAGAATTAAAGATTATAACAAATATCTTTTCTCTCTCTCTCTCTCTCTCTCTCCCAGAGATGAACAGACACCACTACTCTCTGTATGTGCATAACTGTCGGCTGGTGTTTCTCTTACGAAGAGATTTCACTCAGGCTGACACGTTCCGACCCGCAGAGTTTCACTGGAAACTTGAACAGGTGAGACAGCACTGATCACAGAAAGACAGAAGAGCAGGTGAGACAGCACTGATCACAGAAAGACAGAAGAGCAGGTGAGACAGCACTGATCACAGAAAGACAGAAGAGCAGGAGGTGAGACAGCACTGATCACAGAAAGACAGAAGAGCAGGTGAGACAGCACTGATCACAGAAAGACAGAAGAGCAGGTGAGACAGCCCTGATCACAGAAAGACAGAACAGGAGGTGAGACAGCCCTGATCACAGAAAGACAGAAGAGCAGGTGAGACAGCCCTGATCACAGAAAGACAGAAGAGCAGGTGAGACAGCACTCAGATCACCACTTCTTCAGCATGGTGACCATTCAAAATTAACATCTGAAACCATCATAAATACATAACCATTAGGGATGAAAGGTGAAATCGTAGTTTCTTCATAATTAGAAAATGTAATTTAGTTGGGAAAGGCTGCAGAGAAAAGCACTGAAATACAGGTTTTATGATGCGGCAGTATGTAAGGTGAGAGAAGTCCATTGCGGGGGCAGGCAGATGACTCAAACCAGCGTTCACAGGTTGTGACAGCTGTCATACAAATCTGAGAGTCCCTGATTGGGCAGCATGGACACCCACCTGTTCCAGGACAAAGACAGCAGGATGATGGGTAATTTACAGTATGTGTGCCCTGCGAGGAAGGTTAAGGTCAAAATGTGACTAATCTGATGGAGAGAGAGATGAGTCATCATTTGATGACTGTGTGTGTCTGTGTGTGTGTGTGTGTGTGTGTGTGTAAGAGAGAAAGAATCTTGGAACATAATTCTGAATACATTTTCAGATACTCTTTTTGCTGTAACGCACACACACACACCAACACACAAACACAGACTTATATAAATCAAACTGATATTGACATTGTAGATATTGACATGCTCAACTCTCTCTCTCTCTCTCTCTCTCTCTCTCTCTCGCTCTCTCTCTCTGCAATCTTCTTAGAGTCTTTTAAGCCCACAGGGAATGAAAGTTTCATTAATTTCTTCCTCTTTCCTCTTAATCTCCTCTTCTCTTTCTTTTCCCTCTCATTCTCCTCCCTATGTCATGATGAAGTTATCAGTGAAGCCAAGTCAACTTTATCTATAAAACTCTCTCTCTCTCTCTCTCTCTCTCTCTCTCTCTCTCTCTCTGTCCACTCAAACTCTATCTCAGCAATCTCTCTCAACATCATAATCTCAGCAGAGAACGTATCAAGTGGCAAATCAGACTGATGATGAGTCTGGTACTGAGTCCCTGTTGTCGGGGGAAAAAAGTGCATAGATAAAAGTTAGGTAACTTTGTTTCTCAGGCTTTCTGTTATCAGGGTTTCATTTCAAAGTATTAAGTGTGCGCATTCTGTTCTTACCTAATGTGTGTTACACAGACACAGACACACACACACACGCAGCTCTGTCCAGTGAAATGATGGATCATCGCCTGTGAATACGCACATCTGTTACCACAGGAAAGCAGCCAGCCATACTGCCCTCTGAGACAGTCTCATACCCAGAGAGATTGGGGGAGAGATGGAGGGGATGCAGCAGCAATCAAGTGATGATTACGAAAATAAAAGAATGAAAGAAAGAAAGAAAGGAAGAAGGAAAGAAAGAAAGAACACACATACGCACGCACAAGTTTTCACACACTACATATACCGTACATACAGGACAAAATATTGTGCTTTTATGGTCACTGGTACCAACTTCTTACATTGTAAGAAGTCGTGGAAAAAAAAGAGATCAGGAGGAGCCTATAGGCCATACAGCGATTCTGACGGAGATATTCAATAAAGGACATGCCATATTTTCACGTCTCCGCTTCGTGATCCCAGTCACTTCCAACAGCTCAGCTTTACTGCTAGAAGCGAAACGAAGACATCAAACACAGTTCACCCTCATCCAGCGAGGCCCCAGATATTTCACAATCCAGCCCTCCTAAAACCTGTCGCAATTAAACTCCTGCTACGAAATTGCCCCAAATAACTGCTGACACTGACTCTCTCTTCCAAAACAGACACAGTATGATGAGAGTGTGAGAAGTGTGTTGTTGGCTCGAGATGCTAAGCGCAGCGTTTTTATCGCTCGCCTGCAAAAGACACGAAACAGCTTGGACTGGGGCACAGGTTCGCTGCGCTAATTAGCATAAATCTTATTTCTGGAGAAGTTTTTATGTTGCATATTCTCATATCTGTGATTCCAGTGTGTGGCTATATCACAATATGCTCAATATGCAGACATCTCTTTAACCTCGTTTTAAGAATAACTGTTGGCTGTATAACTTTGTTTGGTTGACGGTTGTCGTTGTCAAGATGTAACTATTGAATTATTCCTTATCTGAAGTCAATAAGAGAAGTTTGCAACTTAATAAGATATAGGCTCCGTTGTGAGTTCAACACCCACGATACGTATTACCAATTTAACTACGGGATGCTCACTTGGTCCAATAAATATCTCAGTTTCAGTTTAACCACAGGGGACTTGTGGTCATTTTCTGGTCAAGTTAAGCTAGCCAAATCATGATGATAAATAATTGGTCTTCAGGGACACATATGTTCAAATGCACGCCAACACCACTTGGAATGCGAATTAAACAGTGGCGCTGAAGCACCATCAGACTGTGAAAAAATGCTCAGATTAATGGCTATGTGTCGAGCAGATATGAATGACATAGAAGCAGTTATATTTTTTTGTTCGGGGGAAAAACGGTTTGTTAATGGTTTGAATCCAAGCCAAGGACATACTTGGCCGTTCCTTTTTGACCCGGCTTCGTCTTCCGCTCGCTGCTCATTCGTGTGGTGACAGACAGTTATGCAGCCATGGAGTCGTGAATATGATCATGTTATTAGTAATCTCAAATCACGCTGAGTGTGTTATATCGTTTTACGACGTCTTATATCACTTTACGATACCTTTTTCTACCGAGAAAACACTCGTTTTTGAAGAGACAGAAGTCATGGTGATGCAAAGATATTTCTTTGCCATTTCTGTGATGCTAGCGAAGAGGGCTATGGCATGGTGACCTACTTAGTCCAGCAGAACAGCAGCAATCAAGTCCATTGCTTTAACATAATAATAACATAATAGATCTAATAACATACAGTAGACCTAAGCTTAACAGCAGTTCCACTTTACAATGCTGCAACCCTCTTTGGTTTCGCATCTCCACCTTCTGTCGGTTGGGGGGGGGGGGGGGGGGGGCATCTGTTCATCCTCTGGAAATGGCCACCAATGGATTCCAGTAGCATTCTCTCTACAGCTACCACAAGGACTGGGAAGATGACATTGACCTGCAACCTGATGACATTTTGAGCGTCAACAAGGTGTCTCTGCTGGCCTTGGGCAAGAGAGAGGGAGATGAGAGCATCCTGAGCGAATCGGCTGAATCTTGGGTTTCAATGAGCATACCAAGCAGAAGTGCGATTTCCCAGGGATGCATGCGCAGTACGTGGGGCCTATGAAGATGTCCATGACATCCAGCCAGCCGTGTTCCCAGAGATCTCTCCCAGCTACTCCCAGACCAGAGCCATCTGCCTCACTGCAAGCCATTTCTGTTATGGAATTATCTGAGCAATTGACACACCCAGAGATTGCTCCGCCCCCTCTCATTAAGTTGGTTGAGACAATTGAAAGGACAGGTCTAGACTGTAAAACACTGTCCAGGATGGGCCCTCCTTCAGCATCTGACAGTCAAAGGCATAGTCTCAATGAGCTGGAGCTTGACATGGGAGAGTGGGACATTCATGTGCTCTCAGAGGCTCTGATTTGCTACCTGCAGGAACTTCCTGCCCACATCATTCCTCCCTCCGTTCATCCAGACCAGTGGTTCCCAACCGGGGGTACGCGTGGTACTTGAGCAGGCTGCAGGGGGTAGGTGGAAAGATCGGGGATTACGATTTATTTCCAAAATGATAAGAAAATATCCTAAGTCATTTCATAAGCCTATTGCTAAAATGGTACGTGCGCGCTGCAACTCGTCTCCCCCCCCCCCCCGCCCCCGGCAGGAGTCAACTGTTACACTACTCTGTGAAGAGGTCACACTCATGCATGTCAAAACCGCACGCAAACCAACTAGCTAGCAAACATGGCTTAACAGCTCAAGCGTCCAGTTGCTGTCGCTCCGGAATCGGGTTTAGGGAAAAAAAGAGGCGAAGCCTAAACACCGCTAGTTCAGGGAAAAATATATTTTGTATGGATTTACTTGTGCGTCCATGGTTCCACCGCAGCCACACCGTCTTCTTTGTGGCGAAGTCCTGACAAATAATTCAGTGAAGCCTTGCCCATCTACAGCGGCCCCAGAGCCAATGAAAGCAGCAGCAGCAGCAGCAGCAGGAAAATCTGATGGATTTGTCCACTGAATGTGGGCTTAAGATGGCACATGCTGAAAAGTCATTGATAGAGTTTTGGTGTGATGTTGAAAAGGAATATCCTGAGCTGGGAAAACACGCATTGAATTATTTGTTTTCCTTTTGGATCTACTTATATGTGTGAAGTGACCTTCTCAGCTCTGACTCGCATCAAAATCAAGTAGAGGAACAGACTGAATGTGGAGAACAGTCAGGTAACAGCTGTTGCCACACCACCCCCAGAACTTTCAAAGCTTAAGACAGACAATCAAGCTCAAGTGTCTCATTAAAGCTCAGGTGACTGATGAAAAGGAGTTGAAACTGCTACTGCGTGAGTCTGAATATTATGTCATCACTCACAATAAGTGTAAATGCCTTTGTATTAAAAGGAAGTCATTCAAATAATTTTCATTTAATAATCAGTCATGTTAGATACTAAAAGTTTAATATGAGTTCAATTAAACAAATTTAGGAGAATCATCAGCACACATGAATGAGGGGGTACTATTAGCATGGCAAAACAGCCCTAGGGGTACACAGGACAAAAAAGGTAGGGAATCACTGATCCAGATCTACGGGCTGCAGTGCAACAAGACGCAGATGTTCCCCGGATAGAGAGGACCATCACATTCTGGGCCAGATCTTTGGGCCTCTGCTGATTAGGGTGCCTAGGACTGGGTTGGAGATAGACAAGGGTTTCCCAGCAGTGGCAGTTGAGAGACTTCTATTGGAGAGAATCTGGGAACAAGAGCCAACACCCCCAGCTCTTCCACCTAAACCACCAAAAGCTAAAGCCATGACTACAGCTGTCAGCAATGGCAACAGCTTACTGAGTGTTGCCGAGTGGTACTGGATGGATATATCAGGAGAAGAAGTGAATGAGAAAATGCATGACATACCAGATAGTACGGTCTTGGTTCATGATGCATCAAGCAAAGTACAAGGAGAATACACACTGACCCTCAGGAAAGGAGGCAATAACAAACTGATTAAGATTTTCCACTGAGGGGGAAAGTATGGCTTTCTGGAGCCTCTCACATTTCACTCTGTGGTGGAGCTCATCAACCACAACTGGCATAATTCGCTGGCCCAATACAACGGAAAACTGGACTTTTGCCTTCTGTTTCCCTTATCCAAATACCAGCAGGAAAGAGGACAGTACTGAAGCGGTGGATGAACAACTGAAGGTGTGTCATGAGCAGTTTCAGGAGAAGAGTTGCGAGTACGATATGCTCTATGAGGACTACACACGCACTTCACAGGAGCTGCAGATGAAACGAACAGTCATAGAGACCTTTAGTGAAACCTTGAAGGTCTTTGAAGAACAATGTGAGACACAGGAAAGCTACAGTAGAGAGAGAAATTTCGACATGCAGGAACTGAAAAGGAATTCAAGAGAATCCAGAGCAACTCGGAGAAGCTTAAGTCCAGGGTGACTGAGATTCATGACAGTGAAAGGAAGTAAAAGGAACAGGACCTGAAGAGATAGGCTTCTGACAATTGAAAGATAGACAAGAAGATGAACAGCCTGAAACCAGACCTCACGCAGCTGAGGAAACAGAGGGACCAGTATCTTGCATGGCTTACATAAAAGGGCACTGGGCAAAGGAGGATCAACGAATGGCTTGGCCTAAAGAATGAGGCAGAAGACCTAAAGACTCAGTCTACATCACTTCCCTCTACTTCACCATGACCAGTTTAACCAGCATTGGTTTTGGGAACATTGCCCCCACTACAAGTTATGGATTTACTGAGCCCTGCGACCTATATGGATCTCTGAAAGACTTGGTCCTTCATTACAAACACACTTCCCTGGTCCAACACGACGATTCACTGAACGTAACCCTTGCCTACCCAGTCCTCACCCAGCAACCCAGATGAGGCCTAAGCTGAAAAAACCTTGAGGAGACCTTTATAAAGGCCTGGCAAAGCACAGTATATGAAGAACAAAGTATAGTAACTGCAAATATTTTATGTTTAATCATAGAAAACAGATAAGGACTCAAGTATATGAACATAAGTGAGAATAAATGTAAGGCTTTTCAAGAAGTTCATTTTTTTCCATATCATGCAGAAGCAGCAGCAATAATCGTAGTAAGGTTGTGGCTAAAGTACTAAGTGTTTATCATAAAAAAAGTCGAGAAAAAAAATGCTTGTAGGTCACACAGTCACCGAAGTGGTTTCATCTGTCCACCAAAGAAGCCAGCTGTAGGTCGCAGGTCCTCTGTATTTAGATAGGAGCGTTTTCAAATATGGCAGATTCCATAAAAAAGCTTGAACGAGTGCCATAGTACTGAATATGACTGAGGCTTCTTCATGCCTATTTTGGTTTGGGAAACTTGAGTGTGGATGGGGAGGCGATTGGGATCTGGAAGCTAGCGTGTCAGAGCTCATCCCTCAGGAGGTCTACAAGAAAGTAGGTCACAGTGGGCACAACCATGTTCTATAAAAGTTGCATCTAAAATACTGGATGCCCAGTGCAAGTGCAACAATCAAAAGAGTCCTGTCCAAGTGCCTTGTGTATCACTGACTACGTGGTCTTACTGGACAACAACAGATGGTAGACCTACCATGCAACAGAGTCTTACCAGATGAACTGCCCTTCACTAGAACTGGAGTGGACACTTTTGGTCCTTTCAAAGTCAAGGGTGGAAGAGCTACTGTGAAGAGATATAGCATCATCTTTACTTGCTTAGCCATTCGAGCTGTCCACTCAGAAGTAGCGGCACCCCTGGGCACAGACTCCTTCATACATGGACTCCTTCTTTGCCGATTCATTGCAAGAAGAAGTCAGGATGTGGAGCTGCGTTCTGATAATGGGACCACTTTTATCGGAGCAGAGTGAGAGCTGAAGAAAGCTATCCAAGAGCGGAACAGCTCCAAAATAGCGGACACTTTGCTTCAATGAGGCATTAAGTGGATGTTCAACCCCCCAACTGCCTCTCACCATGACAGGCATGGGAGCAGCTAATCAGGTCCATCAGAAGAATCATCAGTGCCATCCTAAAGACCCAGAGTCGGGATGAGAAGAACCTTCAGACATTTCTTTGTGAAGCTGAGGCCATCATTAACAGTCGGCCCAATATCACACCCTCCAGCAACCCGAACAACCTGGAGGCACTCACCCCAAATTCACCTCCTGCTGCTAAGGACTAAGCCGTCTCTACTTCCAGGACTTTTCCAGAAAGAGGACCTCTATGCAAGCTGAAGGTGGAGGCAGGCCCAGTATATGGCAAACCTCTTTTGGAAACGTTGGATGAGAGAGCATTTGCGTGAGCGCCAAAGATGCCAGAAGTGGTCAAGCATGTCACGAAACTTTGTGCCTGGGGACACTGTTTAGCTTGTGGATGAGACTGCACCAAGAAACTCCTGGATCATAGGCAAGGTCATCCAGTCAGTACCGGATGAACACGGACGTGTTCACTGGGTCTGTGTAAAGAGCAAGAACAGTGAACTAGATAGACCCATCACCAAGGTCTGTCCTCCCCTAAAATCAGTCTGAGGCAGTGGTAAAGACTGGACTCCAGTGGTATGTCAAGCACTACGGACCTCTGTCATCAGAAGAAAGAAGATAAGACTCACGATTGTTCTTAAGACTTTAATTATGCCATGGCTCTTTGTTTTATGTTGGTTGGTAATTGTTTCTAAGTCTACAGAGCAATTAAGGGCTGGGTATATATGAGGCAAGGATTAGCTTGTTATTTTCTCATAGTTTTCTTATACTGCTCCTAGAAGATGTACATTTTGGGTTATAACTTTTGGATTTTATAATATTAAAAGTAAACTGATTGTAATGGAAAAGCACATTTTTCATTACATTTGACTAAGTTTAATATTTTATGTCTAGAATAGGTTATACATCTATCGACATCTCTTATCCAAATATCAACTTGCTGAATGAAGTCACTGAGTAACTTTGCCTTTGGTTTAAACCAATACTGCTGTACATGAACATCATTGTTCATGTCTTCTTCTGTCATAATCTGCTGGAATAGCCCTTAAACAGAGATATTCAGCTCACAAAACTCTCTAAAGAGCTGACTGAAGTCAACAGCCAACTTGGTCTTGATCACCTCCAAACTGCCATCATCATCATCCATCAAATGAAGCATCTCATTCTTTTGAACTAAGTTGAACTAATCTAGCTTTCCTTGAACCTATTTTCTTTTGTAATTTATCTTCCATAGCTTTGACTGTAGGTTTCACTCGCTGTTTTTTTCACTGAGGCTGAATCTTATCCTCCATGATTCCTTGATATTTGAGATTAGCCCTTTCCACTTGCTAGCTGCTGTTAGCTATGTGCAGCAAAGTGCTCCAATGTCTCTCAGAGTCAGGCACAAAGTATAGCCGTTTGTGAGTAGTAAGCAGGTTGTTTGATGTTAACTAGCATAACTATGAGCTGCTAATATACCTTTTTCCAGTCTACACATCTTTTCTTTATCCACCAGAAATTGCAGAGAGTCTGTATTGCACTTAGTTGAGCTGCTGGAGAGGGCTGTTCATGTTGGTGAATCCTTTCCTAGTATTCCAAATCCAATTTACTTTTCCAATCCAAAGGCATGGACAACAAGCAGCAGGTTTTCATTAATGTTACTGCAGAAAATGTGACCTAGCTGGTATAGTCACAGCCGACACGCGTTCAACTCATGTAGCTTTACAATCATCCACTTGACATCCACTGTAAAGTTGGAAAAAAACCAAAAAACCTTTATTCCACACGAGTTGCAAGCAGGTCAAATCCCCTGAATTTTCTTCGCTGGATAATATAAACCTAAACATGACAGGCAGAGGCGCAAAAAGGGGGCACGCAACATATGCAGCACATAGGGGCACTATGCAAAAGGGGTTGGCAAAACAATGGAGAAGAATATACATTTACAAGATACTAAAATATTGTTGTTATTGTTGTCAGTTGTCTTTGTTTTGTCATGTAAAATAAGCACATACTGTATTATAGATGAATTTTTGAGGTTACAGCCTGGTCTAGACCGATCACACGGACAAGACAGGCTACTACTACATTACGGCTGCGGTTCAATGACTGTATCAGTGACGAGCGTTAAAAATCTTATCATAAAAAATTCTAGCGCTCGAGTCTTTGTGATACCCTGTGATCTAAGTTGTCGATTTGTCATGACATAAAGAAGGAGTTGAGATGGAGAAAGCTCAGAAGAAACTGTCAGGGGCACAGAACAGGAAAAGAAAGAGGGGGGAAAAAAAGAAAGCGTGTGAAGGAATGAGAGAAAAATTGTCT
Organism: Chanos chanos; assembly: GCF_902362185.1. Lineage (NCBI taxonomy): Eukaryota > Metazoa > Chordata > Actinopteri > Gonorynchiformes > Chanidae > Chanos > Chanos chanos. The sequence continues at coordinate 6,183,838 of NC_044500.1, read as the reverse complement.
TCGTGGATGAAAGACTGCAGGTAGGATGTAAAGTATCACTTCAGTGAAAATCTTGAGAGGGACGCTTGAAGTTGACATTTTCTAGTTAGCTGAACTAGACTAGCTAACATAAGCTTACATTAGATAGACTAACGTAGTCTCATGAGACATGGGAAAAGACCAGATAGCCTGTTGCCTCAGTGCATCGAAAATGAATGTCATTGGTTCCATTTAGATTTTGGTTGAACTCTATGGTCAAATCCCAGTATTTTGTTGGGACATGTACAGTCTGATGAAAACAAACTGGAAAACATCATGGGCGCACCGTCAGGAGAGGTAAACCAGGCAAATGTTTTGGCCACCCCCAAAAAAATTTAGGAAAAGGGGCCCCGGATGGCCACTCATACTGGCACATTTTGCAATGGCAACTATAAAAACCTCATAATCCCCCGTAAAGGCACTTTACAGTGCACCACCACTGCCCCCAAAAACCCCCTAAGAGGGGCACCTTCTAGCTACCGCTAGCTTTATTGTGAGTTGATGTTTGATGTTACATATTTACATGTTGCTCCTGCGTTGCCGTTCAAATATTCAAACGTGAGGGTTTCTGTTAGCCGATAATTACCAGATTTTGCCTGGCAAAATTTTATTTAAAAAAAAACAATGCTCATACAAAACATAACTGTAATGAAGGCTATCCCTAAACATGACAATTGTGTTGTGACAGCAAAAGAGCCTTGCAAGCTGCAAAGACACATTGGACTCGTTTGATTTCAAGTCAGCAGTAGGGCTTTGCAACGATGAAAAAAGGCAAAAATGAAATGTTACTCGGAAGCCTATAGGCTGCGTTTGATGCCATGTAGGCCTAGCCTTTTTCGAACAGGCTACAGGTTACAGATGTTTCGTAATAACCTACATTTTAGTGGCTAATGTTGAGGTTTTGCTCATTTTGCTTAACTGTTACTGTTCATTAAATAGTCAAACTGATTTGAGGTCGTTGTCACTCTTATGTCAACTTAGGTGTACAATTGTACTTGTGTTTGTAGTAGGGATGCACCGATAATGATTTTCCATGGCCAATTCCGATCACCGTTTTTTTTACAATCAAATGGGCCAATTCCGATTCCGATTTTTTTTTTTTTTTTGCTTTTTTTTAAGCAAAAGACAAGAAAGAAAGAATACATTTAATTTTAATACAGTTTATTTTCTCTTTAACAGGCCAAACTGGCCTTAAACGAAAAAAATGTTTGTACCCATGTGCAATTAGAAGCAACAACTGCATTAAGCACAGCGAGCAAAACAAAGATGCTATGTAGCCTGCATGTAGCATCATCAGCAGTTGTTTTTGTTTTAAATTACATTGTATAATTTCAAGATTTAAAGCAAAAACAGAATGGTATGACTTTAGCCGTGTGAAATAATATAAAATTAAAATTAATAAAATATTTTTTAAAAATTTTATAACGTTACATCAAGTTTAGCGCAATGAGTAAAACATAAAGACGCTACAGCAGTTGTTTTTTTAAATTAAATTATGTTAGTGTAATTTTAAGATAAAATAAAATGACAATCCTATACAGAAGTATACCGCCTTTAGTTGGCACTGATCATTATTTTATTTATGGCTTCTCTGTCAACAGTGTGTGTAAGTTCTTCTTTACAAAAAGAAGCGTTTCAGCTTTGTCACAAGCTAATCTGTTTCTTTTCTCATCCACCACAAGACAAGCTGAGCTGAACAAACGTTCACTGTCTACACAAATGCGAGGTGCAGACAGGTAAGCTCGCACGACTTCAGCAAGAGCAGGAAAGTGACTCTTGTTTGTGCACCAGTAGACCAACACCTGTTCGCTTTTTGGTATCTGCACCTCGGGCATGTAGCTCTGCATTACAGATTGCAATCTTAATGTCCTGTTCACGGACTTTGTAATATTTCCACACAAATAACATTTTTGGAAATGATTCTAATGCAGCTTGTGTGCATGGAGCGCACACTTCTGGAACACAGTTCGGCCGAAATAAGCAAAAAATTGGCCAGTTGCCGATCGCAAGTTGGGAACAAAAACCAGCTGGTTCCGATTGATGGCCGGTCGACCAGTGCATCGCTAGTTTGAAACATAGACTGTTGTTGCAATGTGAGTCAGTAAGTTTCAGATTTGTCCGGGAAAATAAATTCTTTCCAGACACCAGACCGGCAAGAAAAATCCTAGCGGAAACCCTGTCAGTTGTGTGAATGTATACGCGTGATGTTGTTTATTATTGCTAAATAAATGATTATGAAGTTTGCACAATTGGCACACAATTGACCGATTTTTTGACTGAATTGACTGAATGCATTTTTAGGGGGGCACTGGGGGTTGGGAGGAGGGGGGGGGCGTGCTTCGATGGGCTTCTTTGCCTGGGGCCCCACAGAGTCTAGGATCGCCACTGGAAAATGTAGCCTACTGTAGCCTACTGGCTTTTTTATCATCGTTTCCATGGGTGAATGGAATAAACTCATTTCTGTTTATGGTTAAAATGGAAGATGTAGTTGGAAGATCGTATTTCTCTCATGTTAGATGAGGAGGTTATCTATCAGATGCCTAAATCTATTGTAAAATATGTGCAGTAGTCGTTAATGGTTAAATGGCTAATGGCTAAATACTAAATGGCTAAAATAAATGCATAGTCATGAAACTGAACTTACAGATTAAAATAGTTATTAAATTGATCTTTTCAAGCAAATAACCATTTTTTGCCTTTTGTACACATGTGACTTCCCTGGCAATACTGAAAATTGATGGATGGGGGGGGGGGGGGGGGGGGGGGGCAATGTTGATGTTGCATACCCCTCAGCAATTGGGTAGTTGCACCCCTGAAAACTGTGTGACTCCACAGCTGGTCTAACTTCCGCTCGGTTCCCAAGTTCAACAGCTTAACTGACGCTAATGCGTGAGGGTGCACTCTCTTAAAGTAACAGCGCACAATTACCAAAAATTTATGAAATAGCCTATTCTAGACATAAAATACTAAACTTACAGTCACATTTAATGAAAAATGTACTTATCCATTATGATTAGTTTACTTTTAATATTCTAAAATTCAAAGGTTATAACGCAAAATGTACATCTTCTAGGAGCAGTATAAAAAGACTATGTGAAAAATAACAAGCTAATCCTTGCCTCATGCAGTGTTGAAGAGTTTATCAAACATATACAAGCAGCGCGCATACACACACACACACACACACATACACACACACAATCAATCCCTAACCTCACCAATCCAGATTTAGGCTAGACAAGTTCTGTTAGTCTGATCCTTCTTCCCTCTCTCCGTCTCTCTGTCTCTCTCTCTCTCTCTCTCTCTTTCTCTTTCTGTCTCTCTCCATCTGTCTCCCTCTCTCTCTCTGACAAATTGTACACTGACTAACAAGTATATGGCGGACTTCAGCCATGAGTCTTTTTTTTTTTTTTAATAGCCTTATTGATTTAGTAATCTGCTTTACTGAACACACACAGGGAAAATATTACCATCTAATTCACAAGACCTGCAGAAGGTGAGCACACACAGAGAAAGAGAGAGAGGGAGGGAGAGAGAGTGATCACATATTTGTCCTGTTTGCAAGATCAAAATACAATTAACCACAACAAAAGTCTTTATCCTAGAAAGAGTCTCTGGATTAAAAAGGCGGTGTTTCAGTCCGATAATTCCCTGTGCATCAAATGTCTAAAATAAATCCGCACAGACAGGACTGAGAGGACTCCCTCCCTGTGGAGAAGCCAGCCACAGTTGCACTTCAGATTGATAACACAACAGCATCTCCAGATGGCAGTGGTATCGATCAGCACACATACAAATATCGCTGTCTGCTGCTCTTCTCAGGAGACCAGGATGGGCAGAAAATCAATGCCCGTTAAAAGGAGAGAGAGAGAGACAGAGAGAGAGAGAGAGAGAGAGACATGATGAGGAGGTGGACGATTGACGATGAGATGTCTGTCAATAATCCATAAAGTGTGAGAATTAACTGTGCAGAAATCAATACAGTCCACATTGCTGTGTATATGCACACACCTTCACGCACACGCGCGCACACACACACACACACACACACACACACTCACACAGTAAGAAAGAGTAAAGGAGACAGGGCTTGGAGAGACTGGAGTAACAAGGCGTATGATGAAAGAGAAGAGGAGAAAGAGAAAGAATCAGAAGTAGGAAGAGCAGAGTTTCTGTGTGTGTGTGTGTGTTTGTGTGTGTGTTTGTGTGTGTGTGTGTGTGTGTGTGTGTGTGTGTGAGAGAGAGAGTACCTTAGACTGTGTGTGTGTGTGAGAGAGAGAGAGAAAGAGAGAGAGCCTTAGACAGCTCCCGTAAAGAGGCGTTTTTGTTTTGTTTTGTTTTTTTCTTTGGCTGTAAGAGAAAGACAATCAGTTCCACTAGACACAGAGACCTGCTCCATCTGCCATATGCACACACACACACACACACACACAATGATTATGACAAGACAGGACATGTGGCTAGGGGACTGCGGATCCAAACACTCTTTATTGCTATAGTCAGACACCATGAGGAAGAAAAATCTTCATTATTCAAGCAAATGATTTTTTTTTTAAAGTATGTTACCGATTATATTGTGTCGTGGATTTCTGACACTACTTTTTACTTTTTATCTCATTCACATATGTACACTTACACACACACACACACACACACAGAGTTCAGCATGTCTAGTTAGTGACAGACTAAAGTGGAAACTCCTTCATTTTTTTGTTCAGTTTATCCATTTTTCACTTTTTTCATCTCTTTGGTTTTCTTCTTAATGTAGATAAAGCTGCTCCGTTAAACTTAAGACAGAGAAACTGCTCTTGGTCTCTTCATTTCTCTTTCTTTCTTTCTTTCTTTCTTTCTGCCTTTCTTGCAGTGTCCAACTCTATCTTTTCTTTCATTCCTCCTCCGTGATGTCACCTTGTTCCCACTCCTCATCAATCTTCCACTGAATAATTCCACCTGCCCACCTCTCCTCCTCTCCTCCAGCGCCTCCCTCTTTCTCTCTCTCCCTGATTGGTCAACCCTGTGTGTTTCTTAAGCGCTATGTTCCTGGAGCGTTCAAAACGGTAGTTTTCTGCTCCAGCAGAGAAAACAAAGATAGAAGGATATGCTTTCTCTCTCTCTCTCTCTCTCTCTCTCTCTCTCTCTCTCTCTCTCTCAGGAGAGATGCTGAGATGTCTTTGAAGTTGGAGTCGAATGTTCCCAGTGGTCTCTCGTGTCCAGAGAGTGCCTCTGTCTTTCTCTCTCCCTGTCTCTGTCTCTCTCTCCACTGTCTTTCTCTCTCCCTGTCTCTGTCTCTCTCTCCACTGTTTTTCTCTCTCCCTGTCTCTGTCTCTCTCTCCACTGTCTTTCTCTCTCCCTGTCTCTGTCTCTCTCTCCACTGTCTTTCTCTCTCCCTGTCTCTCTCTCTCTCTCTACTTTTCTTTGTTTGTTTATTTCACTCTGACTGTCATTCTCTGGAGGCAGAGGAGTGTGATTAGGCGGTTGTGGGAAGTGTTTGACCATTTCTTGTACTCCATCTGGAGAATTGCTCTTCATCTAAATTTGTTTATTTTGCCTTTTCATACAATTTTAAAACTCACAGCCTGCTCACGTGGATGACTCATGCGTTTTTCCTAAAATAACCCCCTTCTCTATGCTCTCTCTCTCTCTCTCCCTCTCTCTCACACAGATCTGTGACAAAGAATGGCACTACTATGTCATTAACGTGGAGTTTCCTGTTGTGGCACTGTACGTGGACGGAGTGACCTATGACCCCTACCTGGTGACTGATGATTGGCCGATCCATGCCTCTCAGGTGGACGTGCAGCTGACTGTGGGAGCCTGTTGGCAAGGTCAGGGGGCGGGACATGAGAGGGAGAAGTGAACAGGTGGATGTGGTTTGGCTGATGGAGTGTAGCCCGGTGTAGAACAGAATGAAAGATTTTGATATGGGTTTGGCTCCAGTTGGTTGATATTCGAGATTCAGTACGATTTAGTACAACGGTGTTCAGGTGAATGAGTATTATTGAGTAGTTGAGAGTTCAGTTGTTCTCAGCTCAGGGTAAGTAAGTTTGCAAGATTTGGTAAGAAGAGGATTTGAAAGAGAAGTGATGTTTTTGTCTGTTTAATTCTGTTTTGAGTGGGGGAGAATGAAGTGTGTGTGTGTGTGTGTATGTCTGAAAGAGAGAGTTTGTATAGCATTGCATGAGTGGGTGTATTTTAAGGAGTTGTTAGACTCTGAAATACCATTAGGTCCAACAAAACACACCCACACACTTAAGTCGCTTGTGTGTGTGTCTGTGTGTGTGTGCGTGTGCCTGTGTGTGTGTGCGCATGTGTGTTTGTGTGTGTACATGTCTCTATGAGTATGTGCTTGTGTGTGTGCGTGCGCATGTGTGTGCGTGCGCGTGTATGCATGCGTGTGTCTGCATGTGCGTGTGTGTGTGTATATGTGTGTGTGTGTGTGTATATGTGTGTGTGTGCATATGTGTGTGTGTGTATGTGTGTGTGTGTATATGTGTGTGTGTGTGTGTGTGTGCATGCTTTCTGTCTCTGTGTCGCATGTGGGTGATTTTTCTTCTCTTTCATTGAGCGAATTGAGAGGTATTGAGGTTTAAAGAAGGGATTAGTGACCCTGAAAAGAGAACGAGTTCAGCGTCCATTACTCTCTTCTAAAGACGGCGTAAGCCTCTTTAAACTGCCCCCGATATCACACACTCACACACTCGCTTTCTCTCGCTCCCTCTCGCACACGCACACGCACACACACACACACACACACACACGCACACACACACACACACACACACACACAGAAGCTTTGTCTTGTAAGTGAGCAGCCACCCCCCCCACCCCCCTGCCAATTGTCTCTGCCTTTCATGTGGGAAGGAGTGATGTATGTTCAGAATAAAAGAGTTTTGTAAAAGAACTCCTTTTCAATCCTCTCTCTTTCTCTCTCTCTCTCTCTCTCTCTCTCTCTCTCTCTGCACTCATCCCGTTGAATGGATTAGAACAGACAAGCCTCGTCAAAACTCTCACTGTCACTTCTCTCGCTGTCTCACACACTTCTCCTTTACTTTCCTCCTGCTTCTCCTCTACTCTTTCTAAGACAAATCTCACTGTTTCCTCCTCTACTCTCTCTGAGACAAATCTCACTGTTTTCTCCTCTACTCTCTCTGAGACAAATCTCACTGTTTCCTCCTCTACTCTCTCTGAGACAAATCTCACTGTTTTCTCCTCTACTCTCTCTGAGACAAATCTCACTGTTCTCTCCTCTACTCTCTCTGAGACAAATCTCACTGTTTCCTCCTCTACTCTCTCTGAGACAAATCTCACTGTTTCCTCCTCTACTCTCTCTAAGACAAATCTCATTGTTTTCCTCTCTACTCTCTCTGAGACAAATTCCACTGTTTTCCTCTGTTCTCTTTCTGAGACAAATTCCACTGTTTTGCTTAAGTAAGATGCCTTCTGTCTGTCTCATATCCTGTGTTCTTTTCAGTATGTTAATTAGAGGAATATAAACCTTCTCTTGTTTCGCAGAGAAAGAGAGAGATAAACAGAGAGAGAGAGAAAACAAGCACAAAAGTGATGAAATTAAAAAAAGGGGGATGTGATAGGAAAG